>NC_059275.1:12224533-12329533 GCF_017591435.1 Portunus trituberculatus
TATTCACTTAGCTTTCCTTTCCTCACTCTCCATTTCTATGTAGGTATCTAAGCTGCTGCATTCAATTATTTACTCCATTTTTTTTCTATTTACGTTCTTAATTTTTTTTTTTTTCCCACGTTTTTTGTAACTTTTATTCTTGTTAATCTATTTCTGTCTCCCTCTCTCTTCTCTCGCTCTATTCTCTTTTCACACACTATCAATTTTTATTTTATTTTCTTTCCTTTTCCTCCCATCTCATATACTCTTATTTTATTTATATATCTCCCTTTTTACGTTCTTAATGCTTCTCTTCTTCCTATCATTTTCATTTTTGTCTCTCCTTTATTTTGCTTTATTGTTTCCCACCTCTGTTGTCCCGGCGCTCACCTGAACCAGTATCGGGACAGCAGCTTGCGTTGTCTCTCTTGCAGGGACATGTGAGTGAAGATCGGCCCGTAGTTCTCCGCCACAGCGTCCCCGGGAGAAAGAGGCCGCAGGTTCACGATCACCATCTTGTCCCCATCAAAAAATCTAAGGGTGACAATTCCATGGAAGATAAATAAATGGATAAGGAAATTAAAAGGAAGAAATAACAGTTAAAGAAATAGTACTACTACTGCTACTGCTACTACTGCTACTGCTACTACTACTACTACTACAAATAAAAAAAAGAATAAATAGATATAAGAACAACCGCTTTCAAGATAATAACATTTACCCAGGAAAAGGAGGCCAATTATCGTACTTCAAACGAAAATTGACGTGCTATTCAAATTGGATGATTCGAACACAGCCATAAAATACTTACTAAAACTTGAAAGCAAGAAAGAACAGCTGCCTTAATGATAGTGCTATTTGTCTGAAAGAATAAAGGATAACTACAGCTTGACTTCAGGTGAAAATTGACCGTCTAAAGAGGTTGGATAGCAAGGTGTACTTATTTTTCCTTCCTCTTTTTGTCGCTCAGATTTTGCTATAGGTGTATTTCATGGAGTATCACCTAGTGTATGCATAAAATAAAGAGGTTATTACTACTACTACTACTACTACTTCTACTTACTACAACTACTACTACTACTACTACTACTACTACTACTACTACTACTACTTCTTCTTCTACTGTCACTATTACGTACATTTATTACTACTACTACTACCACTACTACTGCTACTACAGCTACTACTACTACTACTACTGCTGCTACTACTACTACTACTACTATTGTCACTATTACGTACATTTATTACTACTACTTCTACTACCACTACTACTGCTACTACTGCTACTATTACTACTACTACTGCTGTCACTATTACGTACATTTATTACTACTACTACTACTACTACTACTACTACTACTGTCACTATTACGTACATTTATTATTACTACTACTACTTCTACTACTACTACTACTACTACTACAACTACTACTACTACTACTACTACTACTACTACTACTACTACTACTACTACTACTACTACTACTACTACATTTACTACTACCAGTGATGATATATAAAAACACTGAGCGAAAATTATTCTACATATGCTGAAAACAATAATAAAAGAAAAATATAGGCAGTAAGGAAGAAGACAAAGACGAAAAAAAAGAAAAAAGAAAAAAAAATAAACTCGAGCATTTATACATTTTTACCTGGCGACGGCGGGGAAGCAGGAGTGGTTGCAAAAGGCGACGGTTGGGTACACTGCCAGGCCGAGGTACACGCTTTTGGTGGCCACGTAGTTATTTTCACCACTCATGAAGGTCATTCCGCTGATCTGTGAGTGTGGGTTACAGGGAGCGAGGGGGACAAGGGGGGAGTGGATCTACCAGGGGGGGTAGGGGCGGGAAGAAGAGACGATGTAGCCACGAGATGTCTTCAGAAATGCGAGAGGGAAAAGGGAGATTGTTGAGATTGTAGTGAAGCAAGTACCGACGGAGTTACAAATATAGGCTAGCCACCAACAGGACCTGTATTCCCAAACGTTTCGGCGTCTTAAACCTCGACTACTTTTCACAGGCTCTATTGGAAGTGACTGAGGGTTTCACAGGGGTTTTCGTCATCCCAGCGAGTCAAACAAAGATTCTGCACTACTGATACGAAAACCACCCGTGAAAACCTGGCAAGTTCTCTCTGTAGCCTGTGAAAGTAGTCAGCATGGGATCGAAGCGTTTCAGAATACAGGGCTGTTTCATTGCATCTCTAGAGTTTGGACTAAGTTATGTTCTAGTGAGTTAAGCATATCACATGAATACTAAGGCGGCAGCTGAGTCATTAGGTCATTAGCAAACCACTGCCGAAACAACTGTTGTGAACTGTTGCTGCTACTACAGTTTCTTTCTATCTAGTGAGTTAAGAATAAGACACCAGTGACAAAGCGATAGCTATGAGTCATTAGCTAAATCATAAACGAAAATAAACATAAATAAAAGAACGAAATTAAGGAAAAGAAATCAGTGATGCGCATTGTTGGTTCTAATGAGTTGTTTCTCTACGGAGCTTAGCCGAGTTAATGGCGCAAAATAAGACCATAACAACAATGAGCAATTTGATCGTTAAAACATAAGACAGAAACAAAATGAAAGTAAGAAAATAAAGAATAAAACTGGCCGCAACAATTAAACTGATTGTTTTTTTTTTTTTTTTTTTTCAGCAGAGCGTTTTTCTATGTTAAGCTACACAGCGGCAGCAGCGCGGCAGTCATGAGTGATTACAGGCAGCTCACTAAGTAACAACACGCCGGCGCCAAATGACCATCGTGTCTCGCCGCCGCGACTCAACCAGGAATCAATTGAGAAAGAAACACTAAAGAAAAACACTAAAATAAAACTAAACCGTTGCGAACATAAAGGTTAAAGATATACAGTATATATATATATATATATATATATATATATATATATATATATATATATATATATATATATATATAGAGAGAGAGAGAGAGAGAGAGAGAGAGAGAGAGAGAGAGAGAGAGAGAGAGAGAGAGAGAGACGCCATAAACTCACACCTAAAAGCAAATAAACACGTGAACGGACACTTCGGAAATTAAATAAAACGGCAGCCATCTACACAACGAGACAAATAAATAGGAACGTAAATAAATAAACAAATAAATAAATAAGAAAATAAGGAGGTAGAACATTCATCACACACACACACACACACACACACACACACACACTGATACGCCAACCTTCCGTTTTCTTCCGTGTCCTTGAGGATCCTTTACCTCATGAGCGTTGAACTGGGAGACCTGAAGGTGACGCAGCAGAAGACGACCAAGCAACGCCTCGTCATCCGTCAGGGGCTTGTCGGGGTGTCCTGCAGGGGTGACACACACACACACACACACACACACACACACACACACACACACACACACATATATAAGAGGTTATGTAATACTATGCAGGAGAACATTTGGGCTAGACACGTGCTACAATAAATCAGGAAATTGTAAACACTTATATCCTCATTAGTTGGTTGCTCATTCCTTCTCTTTCTCTTTCTCCTCCTCCTCCTCCTCTTCTTGTTTTAGTTTCAATACTTTGTGGCCAGCTTCAACAACAACAGCAAAAACACCACCACCACCAACAATAACAATAACAACTGCAACTACAACTACAACTACAACTACTACTACTACTATTACTACTTTCTCCTCCTTATCCTTTTCTTTCTCCTCCTCCTATTATTATTACTACTACTACTACTACTACTACTACTACTACTACTACAGCCATCAGAAGTCCCACTACCTTCATCATCCCATTTGCCGAAGTAGTGCGCTCTCTGCAGGATCTTGAGCAGGAAGGCGGCGATAAGGGCGCGATGGAAGAAGTCCCTGCCAGAGCGATGTTCCTCGAGGCCCGCCATGTGGTAGAAACTCAAGTAATCCTCAGGGCAGTGTGGTGACGCGACGGAAGGGAGGACGGCGGGCTGCGAGAGGCGGTCCTGCAGCTGCTCACACACACACACACACACACACACACACACACACACACACACACACACACACACACACACACACACACACACACACACACACACACACACACACACACACACACATAGGAAAAAGAATGAAGATTGAATAATTGTTGTATTGTATGTAATAGTATAGTAAACACACACACACACACACACACACACACACACACACACACACACACACACACACACACACACACACACATTTAGGTACGAATTTCATTATTTACTCAACTAATCACCCGTAACATGCGTCCCCTCGCTCAGCCAGCCAGTCCGCCAGCCAACAGTCTTTCTCCCTACTATACTCAGGCCTCGTTACTCACACTTGCCAGATACCCACTACTCCTGTCCCTGTCTATACCCCACCCATTTCCCGCCCTGCCAATCTTCCCCAACCGGACTCAACACCCATTCATCTCCGTATCTCTTCCCAAACACCCTCTGTCTCTCTGTCTGTCTATTTGCTTACCTCTCTACGTATGTCAGCCTACCAACTACTTCTTATTCCTTTCTGTTTCATCTACCTCTTCTATCTCATACTAAACATGCTTCATACTTATTTCTCTGCGTATCTACCTAAATACTAACTATTTACTATCATTCTTTTCTTCATCGACCTCTCCCTTCTCTCCCCAGACACCCTTCATCAGTAGCCACCCACTCACCTACCTACCTCTCATTCTTCAAGTCCTTCCCAGCACTTATACCTACTTCTCAAAAATCCTCAAAGCTTCTAGACACTTCATCCAGCACCCTACAAACCGTTCCAAGCCTTTATCTACTCCACGAAGTACTTCAAACCCTCTTCTTGTGGCATTGGAACCCTTGACCCTCTTACCTTTTGGAAGAACTGAAGGTCGTGCTGCGCGGCGACTCGAAGGGCCAGGGACACGTTGAGAGACACGCCAGATCCGATCATAAGGTCCAGGAAGCGACACTCCCACCGGTGATACGAACTAACAGCGAGATCTCGACATTTTGGACTGCAGAAAGCGACGCCGCAGCACCACTCACAGGGTACTGGAGCTATTAACCTGTACATATACAAACATAAATACATACAAACCTGAAAAAAACTACTAATACTAAATGAAAAAAGGAATAAAAAAAAGAGAAAAGAGCAAAGCATATTTCAAACACTAACAATAACAAAACCCTTCAGACACACACACACCTAACGTAACAGTGGGTACAATGAAAGCCACTCTTGTTTTCCATGAGTACGGAGGCGTAGGGGCGTTCAGCAATCAGCACCTGGCCTGTGGGGACCCTCCTGTTCACCACCGCGTACCGACCTGCCGCGGGAGGCAAGACGTCACGGTCAAAATATAAGTTGGTAATGCAAACGCTGATAAGTAAGTTAATAATCGATAATTAATAATTTGATGAAAAAAAGAAAAGAAAGGAAAAAAATAGTAAAGAAATATTAAGAGGTCACATGCTACAGTTCAAGGTTTAAGATGGTAAAGCAAATGTGGAAATATAAATGCAAATAAGCTGATAAGAAAAAGTTAAAGAAAGAAAAAAACTGAAAGAAAGATTAACAAGGCCTCATGCTACATTTCAAGGTTTAACATGGCAAAACAAATGTGGAAATATCAATGCTAATGGGCAGGTTGGTGAGAAAAAGGAAAAGAAAAAAAAGAGAAAAAGAAGGAAAGAAGGGTTAAGAGGTCACACGCTAAAGTTTAAAGTTTAAGATGGCAAAATGAATGTTGATGAATAAGTTGTTAAAAAAAAAGGAGGAAGGAAAGGTTAACAGATTACAGATCAGATCTCAACGTATAAGGTGGACAAATAGATAATATAAACTTTGACAGGTAAGTTCATGAGAAAAGGAAAAGAAAAGAAAAAAGAAGGAAAGGTTATGAAGTTACAGAAATCGAAGTATAAAGTGAAAAAAGAGCCAATAAAATAATTCAAATTGTGTTTTCCTTTCTACATCTATTTTTTGTTTACCCCGGAAGATGAATGACCACAAACATATAGTAATTCATTCCTTCGCCTATTTACTTTTGTTTACTAATCTACTAATTTATTTTCACCCTCCAAGAGCCCGTTCATGAAGGTTTATTACTTATTTATTAATCTCTTCAGTATCACGACGCGTTTTCATATTCATTCTGGTTACTGTTGGGTGATTTTATACAGCTTCAGAAATATTTGTTGGGATTAGAATAGTAAAGACTCTGGAGATTAACATTTTCAGTATCACGACGCGCTTTCATATTCATTCTGCTTACTGTTTGATGATTTTAGACAGCTTCAGAAACTCATGTGGGGGATCAAGATAGTGAAGACTGTGGCCATTAATCTTCTGACCTCCATAAACCCTTCCTAATATCAATAAAGTGGTCAAATCGTACACAAACCTCAAGGTAAAAATGTGTCCCAGTATTGAAGGGGTTAATATTTTGGCCTCCGAAAATCCTCCCTAATGCAAATAAAATCGCTTCATCATACATCAAAACCAAGGTAAAGATGCGTCTCAGTATTGAAGGGGTTAAAAATACTTCTCCTCCTCTTACATCGATCGTCACTCTTCTCTTCCTTGCCTCATTACTAACAAAACAAACACTGACATGAGTAACATCTTTCACTCATTACTAATACGATAAAAAGAATGACGTGACATTTTCCTGCGCATTAAACGAGTAAAACAATAATCAACCATTTTTTTTTTTCATCTTTTCTATTCCGTTACTTATATGACATCGCGTCGTTATATATCAATGCATTTCTTTTCCATCGATTTTTTTTTTCTTTTTTTTATCAATCTGGAACCGAGAGGAGAATGAAATAATTATTCAAGTATCAATCATAACGAGTTAATGACAAGGATTTTTTTTTTCTTCTTAGTCCTTCGTTCACGTTTGGTAAGAAATAAAAAAAAAAGTAGGAGGAGAAGGAAGAGAAGGAGAAGAAAAAGAAGGGGAAGGAGAAAATAAAGGAGGAGGAAGAAGAAGGAGGAGAACAAGAAAAAAAGGGGAAAAGAAAGAAAAAAGAGTAGGAGAAAGAAGAAGGAGGAGAAGAAAGAAGAACAAGAAGAAGAAGAAGAAGAAGAAGAAGAAGAAGAAGAAGAAGAAGAAGAAGAAGAAGAAGAAGAAGAAGAAGAAGAAGAAAAGACCTAAAGTAAGACGGCGACAATGACAAAGACAACAAAGAACAATAACAACAACAACAACAACAACAACAACAACTACTACTACTACTACTACTACTACTACTACTACTACAATAATATTAAACAGTAGGCAAGCGTTATGTATTCAATTTGTCACTATCATTTACCAACTGACAGTAGTAATAGAAGTAGCAGGACACTAATGTAGCAATAAATTTGTTCTCCACGAATAAATGACATGCGAATTGCGTGTCCACCCGCTTTGTGTGTTAGGTAGATGAAAGAGGAAGAGAGCGATGACTTGGTAAAAATGAAGAAATGAATGAATGAATGATTGAATGAATGATGAAATGAAAAAAGAACGAGAAGTTGGGAGGAGAAAAAAAGAAAGATAGATACATAGATAGGCGAATGAATAGATAAAGATAGATAGATATATAGATAGATAGATAAAACAGATCGTTATTTAATGCAAATAACAAACAATAAAGGAAAAAAAAGGAAGAAAAGAAGAAGAAGAAGAAGAAGAAGAAGAAGAAGAAGAAGAAGAGAGAGAGAGAGAGAGAGAGAGAGAGAGAGAGAGAGAGAGAGAGAGAGAGAGAGAGAGAGAGAGAGAATCAAACATAAAATAAGTAAGGAAGAAAATAAATAAGTTAAGAAAGAGAAAAGGGTAACAATAATTTATAAAAAGAATCAGTAAATTAATAAATACATCAATGAATAGATAGATAAATAAATAAACAGAAAAATACGTATATATGAAAACGACACTGTTCACGCATGCTCGAACGCTCTTTTGTTTACCTTCATCTTTGGTCTCCTGAAGCGTCACAGCTGAGGAGGCGTTGGGCAGGACGCGACTAGGACCGCTGAAAAGGTTGGCTGTGGGGCTTTGTGTGGTACTCTTCTCTTCTGTGAGGGATGGAAAGGCTAAGATTATATCAGGAATAGAGCACAATGAGGTGAAAAGGAGAAAGAGGGAGTGAGAGATGATGAAGGGAAGGGAAAGCAAATGGAAAAGCGTGAAAATAGAAGGTCGAGAAGTAAGAAAGGAAATAAATAAGAAGAATGGGAAGGTAGAATGAGAAGAAAGATGAGATAGAGACAGAGGTTAACATAACGAACTGAGACAGAGTGAAGAAAAAAAATTAATCCGAGAGAGAGAGAGAGAGAGAGAGAGAGAGAGAGAGAGAGAGACACCCCATCCATCCAGCTAACATCCAACGAAATAAAAGTCCCACACACCACAAAGCCACGTTCCCTTACATCATGAGCGTTTGAAGAAAGTCATATTAATTTTGTATACTCGCTTATATACAATGGAGGAAGCCGAGCGAGAATAAGAAACCATCAAATTATACCCTCCATAAATCTGTCCACATAATAGTACATACGTAAGGGCGAATCAAGGCAGTACTACGCTGGTTTATGTGGCGCTGTTTGAGTTTCGCACATTCAAACATTACTAAAGTGAAGTTCTCGTTTGACTGACTCCGTCCGTTGCAGCACATTATGTCAGATGATTGTGTTTATTATATTTGATCCTTTCCCCCCCCCCCACCTCTTCTCTCTCTCTCTCTCTCTCATAGTAAGCTGTTTCTTTCTCCTTTTCTTCTATTTTCGTTTAGTGTTTATCTGTTTCATTCCCCCCATCTCTCTCTCTCTCTCTCTCTCTCTCTCTCTCTCTCTCTCTCTCTCTCTCTCTCTCTGCAAACATAAAATACATGAAAAAAAACAAACAAACAGAGAAAGAGAGAGAGAGAGAGAGAGAGAGAGAGAAATTACAGTACAACAAAGAATCATTCCTACCATTCTCATCTTCCTTCCCTTGACACATATCCATCTTCTTCACCAAATCCTTCTCCCACACCCCCAGTTTCTTCTCGTTGAGGTCTGCGGCGGAGAGGGCTTGGGCAGCATGCTTGAAAGCCTCGAGGGCGGCTCTGTACTGGCGCAGCTTCAGGAGACACTGGCCGCGGCGATCTAGCACCTGTAGAGATAAGACATGGAGGAGGTAAGATTGATGGTGCTAAAATGCATGATATAAATGAAGCGGTATTTGGAAACACACTGCTCTCTCACCACTACTATTGTCAAGGACCACAGAGATGATCATGATCACCCCAGTTCAACTCAAGATTGTTTCACCAGTTAATGATGTAGAAATCTCGTTAATCTGTCACTAGAACTGTAAAAAAAAAAAAAGGATAAAATAAATACTTGAAGATCCGTGACACATTAACTAAAGCCTTACTAATGTTATGTGTTTACTGGGTGTGGCGCAGAAATGTTCCGAAATATGATCCATGATAGCAGAGTTGTTAGATGATCAAGTGTTACACAGAATCTTCGGGTGTTTGTAGACTTCAATACACGACGAGTGACAACGTATAGCATTAGTGAGATCAAGTGACATTATTAAAGGGATAGAAGAAAGAGGGTATGGTGTAGGATTATAATTCTCTCTGGGATGGGTGTAAGTGTTTGTTGATATGGTGATGCGGTATAGAGTGTATTTTGGTGGAAGCACGTGGTAGACTCTCTCTCTCTCTCTCTCTCTCTCTCTCTCTCTCTCTCTCTCTCTGTGTGTGTTCTTATTCTTTGTTTATTCCTTGATATTCTTTTTCGTTTGTGTGGACGGGAAGAGGTGAAAAATAGAAATGAAGAAGGCGGAAGGGGAAAGAAACGGATGGAGGAAAAAGACGAGGAAGAAAAGAGAAAGAGAAGCAGAGAACATTTGTGAACATTTATAATACAACAATCTCTCTCTCTCTCTCTCTCTCTCTCTCTCTCTCTCTCTCTCTCTCTCTGTGTGTGTGTGTGTGTGTGTGTGTGTGTGTGTGTGTGTGTGTGTGTGTGTGCGCACCTTGTAGGTCAGCGAGGGAGGGTAGTCTGCCTTCAGTGCCAGGTCTATGTCGGTGAGGCAGTGGCGGTGCTGCTCCAGATGGTACAACACTGCAGATCTGTTAGCCAGCGCCAGGGAATACGTGTCCCCTGAAGGCGGAGGAGGAGGAGATGGTGGAAGAGGTGTAAAGAAGAGTAAGATGAGGAGAAAAAAAAATAAGATTAAGGATGAGGAGGAGTAGGAGGAGGCGGAAGATGTGTAAAGAAGAGTAAGATAAGGAGGAGAAGAGACGAATAGGAAAAAGGATGAGGACAAGCAGAGAAGGAAGAATTAGGCATTGATCTGTATTTCATATTGTTTGCATTAGTTTAAAAAATGACATCTTAGCAGTATTGTAAACTTTAAAGCTACGTCACTCTATTAACACTTTTCAGTTTTAAGTAATCATTTGTCTACTAATCCATCTATTTACGAGAAGAGTTTGCCACTAACCAGTAAATCATATTGTTTTACACTACTACGCATTTCACGGAGAGTGAATTACTGTTTTTCGCAAATATCTTTCAAACTAATGAATTGATCGGAATGGTACTTTGACACTGTGTACAAGACACCTTCCGCTAATTTTTGGTCATACTAATCAATGCCAAATGATGTTATTAAAAACGTTCACTCTTGAGATATACGGTGTTGCCGAGCCTCGCCAACCTATTCATACGAACATCTACAATCCCCCATCCCATTTTTCCCTACGTTCCTCTCTCCCGCTCGCTTCCCCCATCCTCCTCCCACTCTCCCACTATCTTCCCCCCTCCACGTTCGATAGTGTACGTTAGTTCTGGCGACTCATGTGACTTCGGCTTTAAACGTCAAGAGTAAACGCTTTTACTAACACCATTTGGCAATGCTTATTATGACCAAAAATTAGCGGAAGGTGTCTTGTACACAGTGTCAAAGTACCATTCCGATCAATTCATTAGTTTGAAAGATATTCGCGAAAAACAATGACTCACTCTCCGTGAAATGCGTAGTAGTTTAAAAGTAACATTTGAACAACAGTGAAAATACTATATACTTTGCTACCATTCTACACATTTTTTTTCCAGATATATATATATATATATATATATATATATATATATATATATATATATATATATATATATATATATATATATATTGTTATTCATTCATTGGCGTAGTAAGAAAATAAATCCAATAAACATTAGAAGATTTCAAATAGTTTATAATAGGAGACAAATGTGTAAAGTGAGTGGCAGGGAAACACATTGAGACAGGGTACTTTATTCTCTCTGAAGAATGTTTATAAGCGAAACGTTAGGGAACAAAGTACCTTCTCTCAACTGTGTTTCCCTACCACTCACTTAACATATTCCATACAATAAATAAATAAATAAATAAAATGAATAAATAAATAAATAAATGAATATCAATAAAAACACTTCACTGCCTTCTCACTATCACTATATCTCCATCGCCTCCGTCAGTGTGCTTACCGTCGTGGTGAGGCGCGCGCATGACGGCCTGTGAGTAAGCAATGAGGGCCTGCTGGTACTTCTTATCTTGAAAAGCCTTGTTACCGTCAGCCCGCCGCTTCTCCGATACCTCGCGGCTCTTTTGTTTGAAGAAACTTGACACCTTGAGTGTGTGGATGGGCTGGAGAGTAAGACACGCCGAGATAATCATAGTTACACGTCGTTAGAAGTGAGGATTGGGACACTAATACCTACAGCTATATAAAAAAAATATCTATTATTACAACATACCTTGACTTCCCAAATCTTCCTAAACCTTTCGTCATCATCCTTCATCTTCTCAAACTTCTCGAGGAACTGTTCTGACACATGTGCGCTGATCTGCTCGACGAAGTGGCTGAAGAAACCCTCCTGAGTGCTCCACAGCGTCACCTCGGAGCACAGTCTATGGAGGTACTCTTCCAAATCGTCCATACCGTTGGATACCCCATTTTTCAGTTCCTCGTATCCCCTGCGTGTCAGATGATCCCTCGTTTTTTATTCAGCGCAGAAAAAAGGGGAGTGAATAATGGCACAAAATAAGCTCATAAGTAGGGAAAGTGTTGGATAATAAGCGTCAGTGTAGACACGTGTGTTAGCTCGAGTGAAGGAAACTTAAATATTGAGAGTTTTCTGTGAGATCAAAGACAAACGCCCGTCACCGCCACCCACATGACAACACAGCTGCTAGACTTCACCTCGTTCCTCACACCACAACACCCTACACCGCGACAGATGATCGGAATCTCAAGCAGCCTGTTGCGTCGAGTGCATGCTTCACTAAATCACGCCGCACACCACGTACACTGCCACTCTAAAACACCCTCGTAAAACACCACCACTGATACCTGACACATGAAATAATTGGTTTTCTGCGCAGTGATAAAAAAGTGACAAATGCTCCCTTTATTCCACTTCACTTCGCAAAGCTCTATCGTTCACCGCACCGCAGGGACTTACCCGGCCATGGCGGAGGTCAGTTAGATTCTGAAGCGCGGGAACGTTCTCGGTTTCTCTCCCTCCCCCCTGCAGCACCACTGGACCATGAGCTGAGGTGCTGGTGGTAGTAGTAGTAGTAGTCTGCTGTTACTATAAACGGATCCACGTGTGAACTGTTCCCGAGCGAAGAAAAGACACGCGATAAAAATGCCACTAAGAGTTCAGTAAGGCGCCTTATTACCCCGTCACTCAGCTCCCCAGTACAGCAGCAAGTGTACTGCCCGCGAGTGATGTGTTTACTCCCGCCGTGACGTGCGGTAATGTTCCTTAAACGAGCGAGCGAACAGTTCTGAAATTAATATGAAACCCGAAGGGAATGTCCCCCAACCAGCTATTTTTAACCTTGCCACCCCGCCCCCTTCCCCAGAAATGGGATATAGTCTGACATGTGCACGTGAATGTGTAACGAAGAATGAAGGTAGGCTACACATGACATAACAAACACCTACCAGTCATGAGAGTTAATGTGATGCATGCTTATAGGTACACGACATATTATGACATGGGATCCGTTGGTAGAAAACGTGGGGCGGTGCTTTCAGAGAGAACCGCAGGTAAGGCAAGCGCGGGGGTACGCAGGCTTGGGTATATTTGGGTTGGGAGGACGAGGTAGCTTGGCGTGGGGTGAGTAGTGGTGGTGGTGGTGGTGGTGGTTGGAAGGTGTGAAGGATGGACTAGGCATGTGCTGACGTCTCCGAGTGACAACAGACTGGTAATTTAGGGGCGTGTTAGCTTACTCCGAGACGAAATAAAGGAAGGTTTAAGACTATAAGCGCGTTATGGGTTGACGCATGTCTGTGGTGTGAGGTTAGCAGTGTGTCCATGGTGACGGCACATTGCTAATAAGGATAATTGTAACTTATGATGAGGGGAGACGACAGACGAGGCTTATAGGTTTAAAGCTTCTAGTAATTCCTGGAGGCTTATTATTATGTTAGTATTATATTTTCACAAGTTTATTGTTATGGTGAACGTAGAAATTGCATGAATAAACACTGTATCCTGAAAAATTTCAGTTTCACTTCCACCACATTCAAAAGGTTTTAATCGAAATTACACAGGTTTTCAAAGTTGCTTTTTTATGGTTGTAATGACAGATTAACAAAAATTTTACTATATCAACAAGATGAACACTTGAGAACCCGGCCGATCATCTCTATTGCTTTTGAAAATATATGGTGAAAGAGGCAAAATTATTCAGAACATCGTGGGCCTTTTTTTTTAGATCATAATTTTTGTTGCCCTTAGTATCATAGAAAAAAGGCGAGACAGTTGATTCTAGATTGAAGTGCAACATTCCATTTATTGTAAGAAGTTAACCTGTATAGAAACACCCTACTCCACTGAGACTGCTCATTGGCCCCCGACGAATCATTAATAGATGGCTAACCTGGCTGTATCACCCTCGTGTTGAAAAGGCTACCTATTCCAGTGATAATTAGAGCCAAACTAGACAGGTGCAACCATACTTGGCACGTGCGTTATAAAGATTCATACTAAATGTGTGTCACCTCGCCAAGACCCTCGAAGCAACACCACACGTCTCGCTATCGACAGTGATAAACGAATAATGTTAGAAAAATGCCTGTGCCCTGATGCTTACTAATGCAGATTGATAAAGAAATAATAAACAAAACTTATAGATAGATAAACTAAAATGCCACAAGCTGAAACCATTAGTCACTAGTGTATTCATGTTAATCAATGATCCTATGTGATGTTAGTGTAGTATTGTGCAAGTCTTCCTCTACCACAGTGGTTCCCAAACTTTTCTTGAGTGAGTCCCACTTTAGAGATCCCGTACAGTCCCCGCGTACCACCTGCTACCAGAAAAACTCAATTTCAGCAAATATCAATTTATCCACAAGTAGAACACACAAATGAACTAACAACAAGGAACACAACTCAATTTAAAGGTGGGTTCACACGTGTCAATATGCGACTGAAATTGCAAGTTACTAGAAGTATTGACAAGTTGGAACACGTTCACACATAGCGACTGGGAAGTATCGGTGGTTGGCGGGAAGTGAACGTAAACAAACAGCTACCCAACAAATGTCTTCTTCCGGTGATGCTCAAATTAAATCATCACAAGTATTCAATCCTCACCTCCAACAACATGCTGCATAGAGGGAAACAATTCTTGGAGAGTGGAAGCTTGATCTCATCGAGCATCGATTTGCGTAAGCTTTTTTTGCTTTATAATTAATTTTCAGGGTCCCAGGTGTGCTCTTTTTCCCTCACAAACTCCATCATCTCTACATCTGGACACCACATTTTCAAACCTTTCTCCGTGACGTCACAACGTAAACAAAGTCGCAAATGGACTGAACAAGACAAATATGTTGGTCTTCTTTTGCGGCTGTTTTTGTTTTTTCAGTCAATATACCACTGAAATTCAGTGGCGGTTCTGAGACTCTGGTATTCATCAGAGACTTATAATCTGTAATGGATACTGAATGATAGTGCATGTAAATGAATGCACGGTTCAGCTAATGATATACTCTTATTTCACACAGGATTCCTTTAATAATATACATGCTTGAGCTGCCCTATTTCGCTTCGATGCCATTGTCTTAGTAGATTTGAATGTGATAAATAATTTTTCTAATACCGCAAATTTAGGTATTATCTCGATATATACACCTTTAACACAATGTTCTAGAAAAATCCTTGGTGCCTGGAAAAAAAATTACGTTATGATTCGATAGAAAAAGTTATTGTTTAGTCAGCAAATAATGAATTATGTGTGTGTAGGCAAATTATGTTTTTTGTTTAATTATGAGAATGACGGTCGCAGGTCCCACTCTCAGTTCGACAGGATTAGCTCTTATGACGTCATTTTTTTTTTTTTGGGGGTTGGGGACTTGGGCATTACTCTAGCATAGGTATTAGGTCATCTTTCATTTATTTATTTATTCTTTTAAGATTTAAACTTTCTTGGATTTCTTGGATAACTCACAAGCACTCAGGGTGGCTATGTAGCATCACTACGTAATGCACATATACATGAAGAGGGATTACATTCACATCAGATCACGTAAGACTGAAATCATACACAATTTCATAGTTTTATTTATAAACATAATATTGTTGAAATATTTACAGTGCAAAATAAATATATACACATAAATCACAACTCTTTGATTAAATTGGTCTCAGTCAGGTAAATCATTAGTCTATTGATAGAAATAGAAAATGAGATAAATGAAATAGTCTGCCTTTTAAGCACCTTGTTTCTTGTCTCGCGGGAGCTGCCAACACTCGCTGTACAACTAGATACAATTTGATATATACTGCTTTGACAAATAACCAAAACTGGACACGATAACGAAGAGAAAGATGTCACAGTAACCAGTAAATCATTATGTAATATTTTTACAAATATAGTATTTCATTGATGATAGATTTAATAATAGATAGTTATCATAGACATTCATACTATTATACAAACGTAGTGCCTTCACAGACATACCTTCTGCTACTGGTTAAAACGGCAGTAGTGGTCTTTTGGTGGTGGCGGTGGGCTATACTGACCCATCCACACCCACACACAGCCATAAACACTTAAAAAAACACTCTTAAATACCGAAAACACTTGTAAACACACTCAAAACACCCCCCACATATATCCAGAACATGTCTACACAAACACACACACACACACACACACACACACACACACACACACACACACACACACACACACACACACACACACGTGAAGTGAAGAGAAGTGAAGTGAAGTGTTGCTATAGTTTTCAAGCAGCACCAAACACCAATTAAGCACCAGCACCAAGCACCAAGTGGCAAGACAAGCAGTGCAAGCCTTTGCCACAACTCTCTACACTGCCTTATATCAATCAATTAAAGGTATTTATAAGGCCATTCACTTAATTTTAGATTTCCTTTAGATATGAGAGTGAAAACAGTACACAAATATTAAAAGATAGGATCATTATGAAAGCAAGGCGTCAGTATTAACAGCTGATATTTGCTTCCTTTACTTACCGTAAGCCAAACATGTGTCAGAATGCAGCCACCAGTCTACCATTTCATATCCCATAGTCAAAAGTTCCTTTTATGGCTTAATTTTGGTTTGGTAAGATGATAAAGACAACATATGGAGGTCCGCAACCGCTGCTCACGGTTTTGCCTCCGGGCTGCATTCCCCCAGCGGTCCCCCAGCCATCACCCTCCCCCTAGCAGCTAGCAGGGTCAAATACTTTTTTCAAATATTTCCCAACGATAATATTACGCTTCCACGGTATGTTTTTATGGTTTTTATAAATGTTTCGTTGTGTTTGAAGTGTTTTTCGCGCCTGTATTTGGTAAATATGTAGTGCTTAATGGTGTTTTATGGTGTATGTTAAAGGTTTTTCAACGGTCAAAAATGTCAATTTCCCATCTTGAGCTTTTTTATTTGAAGCTTTATAGCTTCAAATAAAAAAGCCTTTATGGTATCAAAGAATCGCCTGTGCTCTTTTAAGTGTGAAATCAGTGTATTGAGATGTGGACTTTGAAATGGTGTTTAGTGCTGTTGAACAAAAGTCTTATTTCTCTTTATTTTATTTGCTCACGTTTCTGCCTCTCGGTCTAACTCGCTGTAGAATGCCTTTAGAGATAGCTCGCTAAGTGAAAATGGCTTGAAATTCCAGGACATTTTAGGAAAGATTGTTGAAAATGTTTTATATTTTTAACGTAATTAATTTAAACATTTTTTTAAAAACTTGTTGAGCTGGAGATATTTTGATATTTTGAAAATTAGTTTGAATATTTATCACGTCATAAAATATCATGCATTCGGCCGTGGCTTCGTTTTTCCTAAACGTCATTTTTAAATCAAATTATGTACGTAATCTAGCTGAGTCACCCCAGTTCCCGTTCTGTGATAACCACAGCTCAGGTGGTGAGTCATCATAGCCTCTGGCTGGCGCCTCTTTTCCAGTTCGTCAATATTTTGCCTGATATCTAGTGATTCTTATGTGTTTTCGTGTTTCTAGGTTCAGGTGTGTAGATATTGATGGCAGAAGGAGGAAGAAAGGAGAAATAAAGGAGGATAAGGAAGAAGGAAGGAGAAAGGAAGGAGGAAGAGGAGGAGCAGCCAAGCCACAATACTTAACTCACCCTCCATTTCCTCAATATTTTGTCTAACATCTAGTGTTTTGATGTGTTTCTAGACTCAGGCGTGTAGATGGAAGCAATAGAAGGAAGACAAAGGGGAAACAATGGAGGAGGATGAAGAAGAAGTGAGAAAAAGAAGCGGAATAGGAGAAGAAGCCAAGGTGTAATATTAAGCTAAGTGTCCCTTTTAATCTTAACGTTCTTTATAAATCATACTGTTGGTTTTGGGATATATTTGGGGTGTTTCAAGTTGTTCAGTAGTGTAATGTTTTTTGGTGTTGTAAGTGGTTTGGGTGTGTGGGGGTGATGATGGTTTATATTGGGTGTTTCTAGTGAGTGCATTGGTGCAGTTTGAAGTGTTGCATGCTGTTTTGAGTGTGTTTTAGTTAGTTTTGAGTGTTTTAAATAGTTTGGGTGTGTGTGGGAGTGATTTTGGAGTATAGTGGTATTTCTAAAGTGTTGTGTGTGTTTTGGTGTCTTTTGGGGTGTTGCTTGGCTTTATGAGTGTGTTTTTGGATTAGTTTTGAAGTTCTAAGTGGTTTGTGTGTGTAGTTGGGGATTCTGGGTGATTTTGGCGTATACTGGGTGTTTCTAGTGAGTTTTAGATGTATTTAGGGACATTTTGAGGTGTTCCGTAGTGTTTTGAATGTGTTTCGGGTTAGTTTTGAGTGTTTTAAATGGTTTGGGTGTGCACCAATATATATATATATATATATATATATATATATATATATATATATATATATATATATATATATATATATATATATATATATCTTTTGGATGGGGATAATAAATGGAATTAGGTATCTTAAACACACAGGGACTGCCTCGTATAGGCCTGGCGGCCTCTTGCAGCTTCCCTCTTTATATATATATATATATATATATATATATATATATATATTGTTACGGCCCGCCCGTAACATGCATTACTACCATCACCTCCTCCGCTTGTTACCTCGTTCGCCACCTCTCCGCCTCCCCTTCCACGTCATCGTCTCGTGAACCTGCCACGCCACCGTCTCGTGAACCTTCCACGTCACCGTTTCATGAAGCCCGGCTACTGTCCCGAAGTTGGATTCACGCGGCCCTTTCGACTCAACCGAAAGTGTTGAGCCAGCTCTTGGTTTTCTGGATTGGCAGTTGAGATCCAAGCCTCAACCAGTGAACACAACGCCTCTTGGTTCTGCCGTGGGATCAACCATCACCCAGCATTTCACCACTGCGACACCGCATAAGTATCACTTCCCTCGTCCGTGTTTTCCACATTGCCTCTATATAGGATTAGGATTATTGTTAGGTATTAAGTTGGGTTCTTTATTGTTGTATTTATTACTGTGTTATATGTATATGTGTATGTCATTTTCCTGTGTTTCATGTTATATATCTGTGTTTCATGTTTCTTGTTATATATGTGTCAATTTCATTATGGGTTATTAAAGTAGCTTTTAAAGTGACCCCTTTGCATTTCCTCACCAGTTGAACCTGCAGTGTTTTTTTTTATTGTTATTGTTCACCGGCTCTCCGATGCCAATCTTACCAGTTTAACCGGTGAACGTAACAATTGGCGACCGTGACAGGACCATTATAACCCATGTTCAGTGTTCCATTTTTCCAGTGACTTTTTTCTGTGATTGCTTGTGTTTCTGTGGTGTTGTGACTCTGATGTGTTTTTTTCTGTGACTTACTCTGCGTGTGGTTTAAATTTACCTTTGTGCGTTCAAGTGGCTCCTTTTGGGTTAAACGTGCTTCGTGACTTTCATTGGTATCGCATAGCAGTGGTAGAGCAGGAAACCAGGTAGAAAGGCGTGTTCACCGATAGCACTTATCTCTATTTTTGCACATAGGCAGGTGTGTAATAAGTGTTATCCAAGTGTTGGGATCATCATATGTTCATGCGAACCCTCAATGCCCTCACTTCGCGGATCATTTTTCTCGCTAGTTAGAATCGGCCATTTTAACTAGTCTCTCAGACTAATCCGCCTCCTTATCAATAACAAGTCTCAGTACAATTCGCTCCTCACTCTCAAGTCTCGTAACTAGAGTAATCCGGATCCCTCTTAATGCCGTAACTCTCTAGTTTACCCCTCATTAGTGATTGTACTCATAAGTGTTTACTTAAGTATAATCTAGGTAATTTCCAAGGTTGCCTTTATTATCACTCTGCCAAGTTCCTCACTTAAGTAATTCGCTTATCATTTTTTTGTTGTGGTTTAACATCTATTTAATATGGCTTCCGCTCAGTTTAACGTTGAAGATTTTTGTGCCGACCCTTCTCTGGAACAACTTAAATATGCTAATATAAAGAAGGACCAATGGAAAGCCATCGCTAAACATTTTGATGTTCCCATCACGTCTCAGATGACTAAAGAGGTCATTAAGAATGTAGTTGTTGAACATCTAGTGCAAGAAGGTCAGTTGCTAGGAAATGCCATAGAAGAGTTAACTCCCATGTCAGCCTCTACGAGGACTATAATACACAGTCCCCAGGAAGAACAGGATAAGAGTAGGATAAGTCAATGGGAAATTGAGAAGCTTAAACTAGAATACCGGATGCAGGAAAAACAAATGCAACTACAGGCAGAAAAGGAAGAAAAGAAAAGAGAATTTCAGTTACAACTTAGAAGGCAGGAGAAAGAGTTAGAAATTCAGGAGTTAACCCTACGAAATGACGCTAAGTTTAGAGGGAAGAAATAGATATAAAGAAACAGTTAGCAAGCTTTAATCCTGCTACAGCTGCTCCGCTAGTTCCCCCTTTTGATGAATCTGATGTTGACGGGTCATTTCGCGCTTTTGAGAGCATTGCTCATAGGAATAAATGGCCCAAGGATCAGTGGGTGTCTCTCCTTGTCCCTAAGCTAGTAGGAAAAGCTTATAGGGTATACAACGGCCTTAGTGATGAGGTAGAATATGAAGAGATCAAAGGTAACATTCTAGACGCCTACTCTATCACTTCTGATGGATACAGACAGCAGTTTCGAAAGTATGTGAAACCAGAGTCTCACACCTATGTTGAATTCGCTAGTGAGAAACTAAGACAATTTAAGAAATGGTTAGCCGCCCTTAACATTACCACCTTTTCGGAGTTGCTCAATCTAATGGTCCTGGAAGAATGGAAGAACAAGTTACCATTTAATATTCTGAGGCATGTGGAAGAACGGGAGAGAGTGATCTTATGTCTGCCGCTAAAGTGGCTGATGCGTTTGCTTTGTTGATGGGATCCCTGGGTAGTAGAGGTCGTGGTTCACTGTCTAATGTTAGGTCCTCCTTTGGGGAAGGTTTTGGGGCGCGGGTGGTAAGCCAACCGGATTCTCGCCAAATGCATATAATTCCCCCTGGTGTACATACTGTAAGAAGCCAGGTCACACGATCCAGAAATGTAGACACCCAAATTGCAAGGGTTCTCAACGTCAATTTTCTTTTGTGGCCCCTAGACCTAACACATTTGAGAACAAGAAACCAGTGGCCCTAGCTAACCCTGTCAACTCTCCTCTAGAACTTTATGACTCGTACATGTATCAAGGTAAAGTGTCCTGACTGATGGTAAAGACAAGGCAATAAATATCAAGGTTCTGCGTGATACAGGTGCTGCCCAATCCATCTTAAGGGAAGATGTCATCCCTAACATCAAACAGGCTTTCACTGGGGAGAAGGTGATCCTTACAGGTCTCGAATCACAGCTCTCCTATCCCTTGGCTAATATTAGCTTACAGTGCCCGTTCATTTCAGGAGAGGTTGAGGTAGCCATTAAACCTGGTGAACTGCCAGTACCGGGGTACATCTTGTACTGGGTAATGATCTTGCGGGTAACTTGGCTGTTCCAAACTTAATTGTTCTTGATTCTCCCTTAACAGAAAGTCCCACTAAGACCCTGGACGAAACATCCCTCACTTCTTCCCAGTGTGTGCAGTCACCAGGTCTCAGTCCAAGTCCCCTGCCTTTCATCACCTCCTCCACCAATGATTGCCTCTACTGACAACTTGTATAATGACATCATTTCAAAGGAGAATTTGATTAATGCTCAGGAACAGGATCTCACTTTGGCTAAGATCAGACATGTGGCCAGTGAGACAAAGGATATGTCTAAATTGCCTTGTTTTTATTATCAGGAAGGAGTCCTGATGCGTGCCTACAGACCTCCTGAACTGAAACAACTAGACACCTGGTCAGAAACACATCAAGTTGTCATCCCTTGTCTGTAAGACCAGCCATTATAGAACTAGCTCATGATGGATTGTCAGGTCATCTAGGCATCCAAAAAACCTACAAGAAGGCTCTTCAACATTTTTTTGGCCAGGAATGAAAAAGGATGTGTCACACTATGTAAAAACATGTCACATATGTCAAGTTGTGGGTAAGCCTAACGAACGCCTTGTGCCAGCTCCTCTGACGCCTATTCCAGTTCAGACGGAGCCCTTCGAAAAGATCATACTAGACTGCGTAGGGCCCTTACCCAAAACCAAACGAGGGAATCAGTATTTGTTAACCCTCATGGATCCCACTACCAGGTACCCTGAAGCATTCCTCTTAAGAACATCACATCAAAGACCATTGTAAAACATCTAATACATTTTTTCACCTCGGTAGGAATTCCAAAACAAATTCAGTCTGACAAGGGTAGCAATTTCACTAGCCATTTTTTCCAACAGATAGTGAATGAGCTAAACATCGACCATGTTACCTCCTCGGCTTACCACCCCAATCCCAAGGCTGTCTGGAGCGGTTTCACCAAACATTAAAATCCATGATGAAGAAGTATTGCTTGGAGCATCAAGGAGACTGGGATGAAAGTATTTCTTTCCTTCTCTTCGCTTTAAGAGAATCTCCTCAAGATTCTTTAGGTTACTCCCTTTGAATTACTCTATGGTAGACAGATCAGGGGGCCTCTCAAAATATTAAAGGATCAATGGTTTACTCAAAATACTCCTTCAAGCCCCAGTGTGTCTGACTACATCAGTAACCTTAAGAATAAAATCAGTGAAGTCAGATCTTTGCTAAATCAAACTTCCTCAAATCTCAAACTAAAATGCAACAGAATTCTCTTCCCAAATCTGTCATGAGAAGTTTCAAACCAGGAGACAAGGTTTTACTTTTTCTCCCACTCCAGGCAATGCTCTTCACAGTAAGTTCATGGGACCTTATGTTGTGGCTCAAAACTAAGTCCATTAAATTATGTGGTCCACACTCCTGACCGTCGTAAGGATTCCCAACTTGTTCATATTAATCTAATGAAACCTTACCACTCCAGAGAACCAGAGGACGACTTGTCTCGCGCTGTACCTGTATGTCTGATAGGAAAGGAGTCTGGTCCTGTGCCCCCCGAGGAAGAGTCCGACATCGAATTCCTCTTCTTGTCACCTAAAGGACGCCCCTCAAACAGCCAAATCATGTCCAACCTTGATGAGGTGTTTTTCCTTAACACCTTCACAACAGTCTGATCTTAAAAGTTATTGCCAGACTCCTACCCATTGCCCTTGATAGAGGACCTTATAGATAGTATAGGAGTAGCCAAATTTGTAACCACTATAGACTTGCTTAAAGGTTACTACCAGATTCCCTCTCGGACGAGGCCCAAATAATATCCGCCTTCATCACTCCCTTCGGACTATACCAATACCAGTGATGCCCTTTGCGTGTCTAATGCTCCCGCCACCTTCCAGAGGGCTATAAATTACATAACTCAGGACTTGGAGGGCAACATCTACTTCACCGACCTGTTCCTGGCGGCACCTTCCTCACCTACGGCACGGAGGTCATCAACTTCCCTGACATGGACCCCGAGAAGCGCATCGATCCCATGACACGCATCTTCCCCAGAGTCACCAAGTGCACCTTCAGGAAGTTCGGCCCTTCGGGAACCATCGAGACCCACGACACCATGTGTGTGCTGGCGGTTAACATCATCAACGAGAAGATCTACATTTTCATCTGGTTCTGGCTGGTCTCTCTCACCACCATCACCGCTGTCTGGCTCGTGTATCGCCTCCTCGTCATCGTCTCCTCCGATGTGCGCTTCAAGCTTCTGCAGGTTCTTCCTTTGCGAGGTGCTGTGTCTGGTGGTGGGGTGGACAACATCATCGCCGACGCCTTATCAAGATCTCCCGTCTCACCTCCTTCATGAGCCCATTACGGAGGTCTTAGGGGGGAGGAAATGTTACGGCCCGCCCGTAACATGCATTACTACCATCACCTCCTCCGCTTGTTACCTCGTTCGCCACCTCTCCGCCTCCCCTTCCACGTCACCGTCTCGTGAACCTTCCACGCCACCGTCTCGTGAACCTTCCACGTCACCGTTTCATGAAGCCCGGCTACTGTCCCGAAGTTGGATTCACGCGGCCCTTTCGACTCAACCGAAAGTGTTGAGCCAGCTCTTGGTTTTCTGGATTGGCAGTTGAGATCCAAGCCTCAACCAGTGAACACAACGCCTCTTGGTTCTGCCGTGGGATCAACCATCACCCAGCATTTCACCACTGCGACACCGCATAAGTATCACTTCCCTCGTCCGTGTTTTCCACATTGCCTCTATATAGGATTAGGATTATTGTTAGGTATTAAGTTGGGTTCTTTATTGTTGTATTTATTACTGTGTTATATGTATATGTGTATGTCATTTTCCTGTGTTTCATGTTATATATCTGTGTTTCATGTTTCTTGTTATATATGTGTCAATTTCATTATGGGTTATTAAAGTAGCTTTTAAAGTGACCCCTTTACATTTCCTCACCAGTTGAACCTGCAGTGTTTTTTTTATTGTTATTGTTCACCGGCTCTCCGATGCCAATCTTACCAGTTTAACCGGTGAACGTAACAATATATATATATATATATATATATATATATATATATATATATATATATATATATATATATATATATATATATATATATATATATATCTTTGGATGGGGATAATAAATGGAATTAGGTAACTTAAACACACAGGGACTGCCTCGTATAGGCCTGGCGGCCTCTTGCAGCTTCCTCTTTATATATATATATATATATATATATATATATATATATATATATATATATATATATATATATATATATATATATATATATATATATATATATATATATATATATATATATATATATATATATATATATATATATATATATATATATATATATATATATATATATATATATATATATACCGTATGTTGTGACGTCATAAGATATCTACCTATCAGAGCACAAAGAAATGCAGGTGATACGGCAATACTAAATCGGTGCCTGCTATTGGCCAATGACCAGTATGAACGAACTTTTTATATATTATTCGTGCAATTTCTTTGAATGATGGATACAAGCCTGCCTGCAGTACACGATTGTATTATACTTTACTTCGTTCATCTGTAGATACTGGCATTTGCAAGGATTCCTAAATAATATTAATGATAACATTATTATAAATAAGCACTATATAGTATACTATTTGTGATTTGTAACTCATGCGTATCTACCATCTGTATTCATGTGGAACCGTTAAAGCGGAACCGGTTCCTGCCCAGCTCTAATAGCTGGGTGTATGGCCGGACAGCTACGAACAATTCAGTGTTCTCTCACTAATATTTTCAAAAGCCACATAGATGATGAGTTAGATTCACATGAATATTTTTTCTAGTTTTGTTACAAAATCTTAATGAAACTATCACTTCCTTCATGAAAGCCCTCTTGAAAATGCTCATATCGTCCCAAAACGTTCGAAAATAGTCTCAATTGTGTTGCAGAATTAGCTCGCTGATTTGTTGTTCCTTCCGTAACAGGAAAGGTCATGTGCCTGGGGTGGAGACTAATTGAAGGAAGAAAAATGCCCCAAATATACGTCGCTTCATAACTTCTAAATATTTAGAGACCGAATTAAGCTTTCCCTTTCTTGTTTGTTTATTGTAGGTAGAGCAAAAGGCCTATAGTTTATTAATCAAATGTATATAAATGGTAGTGATTTATTTGCTTTTATTTTATATCCGTACCTAACGTATTTATTTACTTAGAGTATCGCCCCCCTCCCGTTAGATAATTTGGCAGGCAGTTGTTACGTAACAGACAGCAACAACCTTTGTACATGATCGGAGTGAAAACTATATATCAGTCTGTCTGTCTGTTAAAGATAACTGCACTCTTTTAATCTTCATGTTTTATCGCTATTTTTTCTTCATAAGCTTGCCATGATGCGTGACGAAGTAAAATTTCCGTGTCTTTATCATAGTTTTTGTTGAGCAAGATGACTCATGGTGAAGTGAATTCTCCATTATTAGAATGCATTAAAATTCTTGTTGCTCCTCCTTGCCACTTGATTAACCTCCACTGTATCTCATTCTGAGTTCCTTGTTCCACGTTTGATTGACTGATTGATACATTTATTGTTGTATTAATAAAGAAATACAACAAAGGAGGAGGATGGACCTTGTTCCACGTTTTTCTTGTCATTCTTGTGTTATGAGACATACGAAGGAATACAAAGGAAGTGCAAGCAGCAAGCGACATCTAAAAAAAAACTTATGACAGTTTTTCAACATGGAACTAAATGGAACCTACAGGAGTCCAGTAGTTGTTCTTCACCAGAGCTGGGCACTTCCGTAGCTCGGTCCGCACTTCCGCTCCTCCGTACCTGCGAACAACCAAACGAGGTGTGGAGGTCCGAAGTGCGGAAAAATTTTCAAAAGTGCGGAAGTAACAGGTACGGAAAGGCGACATTTGAAGTCCGTACCTCCGCACCTGAGACATGTGGGGAAAGACGAAATTTTAAGTCCGTACCTCCGCACCTGAGACAGGTGCAGAAAAGCCAAATTTTGAATCCGTACTCCCGCACCTAAGATTTTCAAAGAAAAAAAATCAATAAAGACGACAGTACGCACTCCGTAGCATTACTTTTGGCCGTTTTTGGCGGTCTATGGCTCTATGCTATCAGGCATATTTTCCTGCCATTTGAGTGACGTTACTCATTCAGGTCTAAGCATGCTCTCTCTCTCTCTCTCTCTCTCTCTCTCTCTATGATGATGATGATGATGATGATGATGATGATAATAATAATAATAATAATAATAATAATAATAATAATAATAATAATGTTACAATGACTTCCAGTTACTGCTAACCGTACATACATTACAATGATTGCAAGCATATATAATCCCCATATATATATATATATATATATATATATATATATATATATATATATATATATATATATATATATATATATATATATATATATATATATATATATGGAGCTCTGATGTTTTATTGCCTTGTATTTTGTTTTATTTTTTTAGGTGCCGACTAGATTTTTCGGGCGCGCTTTAATAGTTTTGGGTACGGTACCAGAGGTGAGGAGATGCGGTACCGGACTGAGGGGAAAAAAAAATTTAGGCGCGGAAGTAAAGGTACGGACTATCTGCGTTTCGAGGTCCAGAGGAGCCGGACTACCCGATATCCAGTAACACGCCCACCTCTGTTCTTCTTCTATCCTTATCTTTCATATCAGTCCCAAAGTTTATCCAGTCTTCCCTTAATTAAGCACCCATGTTGATTCTGTATTAACTGCTTAATTTCTGAGTCTGTTTATCTATTTCATTTACCTACGTGCCACAGTATGGCAACAATAATTATCTTATTCAATCCATGACTAATCATGGCGTCTCTGCCAGTTTTTCTCGTCCCTCCCAACTGCTAACTCTGTACAAGGGCCTTATCCGCCCCTGTATGGAGTACTCTTCGCATGTTTTGGGGGTTCCACTCACACAGTTTTATTAGATAAGGTGGAAAAAAGCTTTTCGTCTCATCAGCTCCCCTCCTCTGACTCACTGTCTTCAGCCTCTTTCTCACCACCAAAATGTTGCATCTCTTTCTATCTTTCACGGCTATTTTCATGCTAACTGTTCTACTGATCTTGCTAACTGCATGCCTCCCCTCCTCCATGGCCTCGCTGCACAAAGATTTCTTCTTCCTCTCATCTTTATTCTGTCCAACTCACTAACGCAAGAGTTAAACAGTACTCTCAATCATACCTTTCTCTGATAAACTCTGGAACTCCCTGCCTGCTTCTGTATTTCTGTCTTCCTACAACTTGACTTCTTTTATGAGGGAGGTTTCAAAACATTTGCTCCCTAATTTTTAACAAAAGGCGCGTTTTTGATAGTCCACGCTTAAGGCAGCCTTAAGCCTGGCTTAAGGCTGACGTCATTTTGTGTTCTTTCATGTCCCCAAACTTGAGCCAGAGCGTAGCCCGCCTTAAGGCAGGGCCGGCCAAACTCAAGCCAGCTGCAGAACAGGCTCGACTTTCCGCTAGCCAGTTGTGACGTCACATGTAAATAAACAAATGATAAGACATGACGAATGAATGTTCCATTAGCTGCTGTTGATAGTTCTGCACCAAACTGAATGCTGTTTCAGTATCTTCTGGTATCTCTGGCAAGTCTGGAAACATGATGGACTGGACTGTTGATGCAGGGAGGAAAGATAGCAACTAGGATGATACCAGCTTTGAAGCGCCTGGAGTATAGAGACAGATTAAAGGCATTAAACATGTTTTCATTTGAGAGGAGATGTATAAGAGGGGATATTTAAAATGTTCTCAGATACAAACTACATAGATGTGAGATCTTTCTTTACCTTAGAGGAGGGAAGTAGGACTACAAATCATGGCAGGAAGATTAGAAAGCAAGGCTGCAGGTTAGATATAAGAAAATATTTCTTTAGTCATAGGGTGGTAGACTTCTGGAATGCATTGCCAGAGACGGTTGTAAATAGCACTAGTTTGACAATGTTTAAAAACAGATTAGATAAGCACTTAAATTTATTAGATTTATAATTATGTATAGTGCTGCATGATAGTTTTTATAAGAAATTTACTATAGTTAAACAAGACATGATCCCCATGTATGGGGACCACAAATTGTAGAGGATTTCACTGCAGGACTTACCCCTGTTAATGGGCCAAATATTTAGAATTAGTATATAATGTATTGTGTACTTGTAAGTGTAACTTTAAGTACTGATGACGAGGTCGCTGTGCGACTGATACAGGATAACCTAGATGGGCCCTGGTGGCCCTTTGCTATCCTATTATTTATGTTATGTTATGTTATGTTATGTAGGAAAGATAAGTTACAAAGCTGCAGCATATCTTGCACTTCCTGTTCGTCTGCCATCTTTATTGTTGTCATCTGTCAGCTGGTGACTGGTCACGTGATCGAAGGTCTAGCAGGCCCGTTTTCCATTGTCCCAGGTTTTGCTTAAGCCTGCCTTAAGGCGAGGTCTAGCCGTAGGGGCATTAAAAAACGCAGCTTAACTCTTTACTTATCTTTTAGAGAACCAGCACTCAGGTGGGCCTTTTTTTTTATATTTTGTTGCCCTTGGCTGGCCTTCTCTCCTGGATAAAAAAAAAGTATTTAGGTACTTAAAAAAACTCCATGTCATAGTTTTATCATATATTTTTGTAAACAAGGTACTTAATCATTACATAAAGAGCTAGTCTATGATAATGGACGACATCGAAGTGCAGCAATCTTAATAAGTGCAGTGCAGTATAATGTTCAATACATTGTGACCAAAGCTTTACATAATGGTAAACTTATTAAGTAATGGTACAACCCATACCACTGTGACCTGACGACAGGTAAGGGACTTCGCAAAACAATGAGGTAATGCTCATTTTCTTGAGTAGAACGTATAAATTAAGGCAAATATGCATGATTTCAAGAGATGATGCTGATTACTCCTACTATGACTAGAAGGAAAGGCTTTCCCAAAATAATTTAACAATGTATACATTTTTTTCTTAATTCAAGTTGAAGGGGATATGCTTTACTATAGCTGTATTGTTCACACTAGTCCTTCCTTACCTTGCTTACAATTCATAATAAGCAAATCCTATGTAGTAATGATGATTTTCATGTAATTCCTGGTCAGAACACTCTTACCATCTTGATATAATTCAATATGAATCATAATTAGCAAGAATAGTATAGATATAAAAGGAATGAAGTTTTGAGTCCAGTAAAAATTCCACATTTCTTACATACATTATACATATATAATACCGCAAAAGTTTATTAAGTAGCATAACCCTTTGCTCTCTCATCATGATTATTTTCAAAGACTACAGAGGTGACTAATCAATTCTAGAGTGTTTCTCCTGTTGATAAGGCAGAAATGTTGTTAATCTGTCACTAGGACTGTGAAATCATCATTTAAAAAATACTCTCAATTCAACTAGAGCCTCTTGAATGTAGTGGAAGTACAGTATAGAAGTGTTTCAGAATATGGTTCTAAATTTCACTTGAGCCAATACTGTATGATCATTACGATCTTTTATTATAGTCAGTGCTTTATTATTCTATGAGTAAGGTGTGCATACTTATACTTAATAACAAGGTAACACAATATATGTGCTCTTTATACCCTCCACTATCAGCTCCATTCCTCCTCCTCTTCATATACGTAACTCACTTCATTGTTTCTCTCACTATCCTACGCTCACATCTATCCCCATCATCATCACTTTTCAAAATACTGGCCTCTTCTCTTTCACCAATCTACTAATACACTACCATCTCTCCTCCTCCTGTTTCTTCTACTGTGAACATCTTCCCTTTCTCCCATTACTCCATTACTATCTCCCCAATTCATGTATCCTTATAAATATAATAATTCAGATGTAAAAGCTCATAAGTATCATCTTTGAGAAATGCTGATATAAAGAATTAGTGCATGAATGAATGAATGAATGAATGAATGAATGAATGAATGAATGAATGAAGCAACAAGCTTATAACAAAGTATGACAATGTAGAATATAGTACATTCAACAAGAATCAAATACAGTAAATGTCTCTCACTTATTCATACAAGGAATTGTGTGTGTGTGTGTGTGTGTGTGTGTGTGTGTATAATTCACCTCGGTCGCCTGCTGGTCACCCAGCCAGTCTTCCCCATTACGGAGCGAGCTCAGAGCTCATAGACCGTGTGTGTGTGTGTGTTTGATCTGCTGCAGTCTCTGACGAGACAGCCAGACGTTACCCTACGGAACGAGCTCAGAGCTCATTATTTCCGATCTTCGGATAGGCCTGAGACCAGGCACACACCACACACCGGGACAACAAGGTCACAACTCCTCGATTTACATCCTGTACCTATTCACAGCTAGGTGAACAGGGGCTACACGTGAAAGGAGACACACCCAATTATCTCCACCCGGCCGGGGAATTGAACCCCGGTCCTCTGGCTTGTGAAGCCAGCGCTCTAACCACTGAGCTACCGTGTGTGTGTGTGTGTGTGTGTGTGTGTGTGTGTGTGTGTGTGTGTGTGTGTGTGTGTGTGTGTGTGTGTGTGTGTGTGTGTGTGTTCTGTAAGTTCAGTTTGGTGTTGGCACATAATATGGTTTAATTTGCTTTGGTGTAGTAATCCCTGCAACAAAAAATCACAGACCTTGCACTGTGACGGAGTAACTGAACTCAGTAATCATTGTTATGGCACAGCACATGCTTCACATACAATAGTAAAAACGCCTCGCCCTCAGAGATAAACATCATAAAAAAGACACCAATAACTTCACAAAGCACACTGTATATAATATTCGATAACAACAAATTCAAGCCTGTTTTCTTTAACACAATCTGCATGGAAGATCTCATGATGCCTTCCTGGTACCCAAGAAAGATAAGCCTGCCTATGGCAATTAACAAGACCTAATTAAATGTAAGATACTTGTGTATCTGCTCGTGGCAATTAACAATTAAAATGTATGAATTTAACTCATAATATTCCAACAGAAAAGGGAAAATCACAGTGAAATATATGAATTGCAAAATCAACTGTGTTTTGGCTTCCTTGTGCAATCCTCCCCACCAGGTGAGGCCCCTAGGAGAGCCCCCATGATTGGGTGGATGGCCACATGCAGCCTCTTCAGGGCAACACACTGCATTGTGCTACATTGATATCAGCAGTACACTTGGTAAGTTGCTAAGAAATTTTATTTTTACACACTTGTAGAAGATATTCAAAGAACATACAATTTACATGTAGTTATTTATATATGTATGTATATGTATATATATAAATATGTACATTCAGGACATTCAAAGGAATGATATGAAAAGTATCACAGCAATGTTGGAAATTCTTTCACTGAGGAAATTCAGAAATGCAAAGTTTGTGATATTCGGAGGGAGTCAAGTGAAGCGTTTATAGCAAGAATATCAAACAAATGAGCAAATTGAGCAATGGCTGCTTCTTAATGATATCCAATGTGCCACTGGAAAGTACCCAATAAAAGTTTTGGTGCTAGCGTAGTACAGCATAGTAGCAGAAGAGAAAGCGCAAGGAAGAGTGATGTAAGACTAATGTCCTTCTAGCATACTGAACATCGGTATGCTATACGCATGCTGATCATCATGCAGACTACAAGCACATGACAGAAGGGCCTACCAAGCCTGTGCCTAACACTGCCCCAGTACACCATCACCATCGCCATCACCATCACCACTACTACCACTATCTGCCCTCCCTTAACCATCAACAAAGTGAAAATCTAACACAGGTCAGGGACATTAGTACTGAGGTAGTCAACTTTACCAACAGTCCAAAAAAGAAAAATCTATAATTTTATGAATGTATTATGAAAAGCACTTAAATATCTAACATAAACTTCCTATTTCTTCTGTTTCAGAAAAGAAAAGGACTGAAATTCCCATAAAGTAAGTGACAGCAAATCCATTATACATGGATTTGTATATAAACAGTGAGGTAAAACATTTCACTTCGGACTGTGAAGCAAAATACCAAATAAAAATATCCTGGTGAGGATTTCACAGGCTGAGTAACACAATGGTGACAGCCCTGCCTCAGTACTGGAGCAGACATGGGTACAAACAAACAAAACACCTATACAATATAAAAAATATACCTGTTCCAACCCTAGAAATGATCTGACTAGGAACGTTCTACCTAACTCATTACTTTGGTGCTGCACGCATTACAGTATAATTTGTGCAGAGACTAAAACAGTGCCAATTAAACAAATAACATCTACAGTAACAAATCATTCTGCACCTGTGCAAAGATGACAACTACAAGGTGTGTTTCAAACAGTGCATACAAGGAAGTGCTGAATATTTACTCCAAAGCTCCAGTTGAGAATGATGTGTGTGGTAAAAACATTGTACATTGTATACCCCGTTTGTGCATATAAAGGATGATACATCATGGATAACAAATCCTATGCTAACTAACTGTCAGTGTGTTAATTCTTGCTGTGTGGGAAGCGTCTGTGACATGATATGCTTCAGGATTGTGCTGCTATTGAATCCATGAATGTCTGGTGAAGGGACAACCAAGTGTGTGTTGACTAGGATGTTTCAGTTACTTGAAAATATTTAGTGTCACATCCACAACACAACAGCCTTACTGACCTTGTAGAAATAGGAATTAGCACTGGTGATACATCTAACCTGCTCGTATCTTGTATCAAAATGTGGTAGAAATGTTATAATTTAGTTTATAACCTTCTATAAAACTGTGAAGGTTGGAATGACTCTATAGTTACCATGTGTGAAATTGCGAGTTAAATGATGGGATCCACAACTCTCCCACATTCAAGACCTCTGTTCTCTCTCAAAATTGTATTATTAACTCAATTTTTTTAGCTGGAAAAATATTTGCGACATTCTTATATTATGATATGTCTACTACTGATATATATATATATATATATATATATATATATATATATATATATATATATATATATATATATATATATATATATATATATGCATAAAGTCTGATCTAAGTGGTTTAGGAATAGTATATATGTAGATTTTTTTATGATAATAAACTATACCCTTGTTCTATGGTGACACTAGGTAAATAAAGCCATCACCTTCTCAACTCAAAGCCTCAGTTGTCAAGGGTAACAGATGATGGGTGCCCCTGTACAAAACTATCATCCATAGAGGAGATCAAAGACACATTATTCCCGCATTTCAAGCTACCATGAATGATATGGAAGATCGTATGGATGGAGGACACTCTGAAGTACCACATTTGTTTCAAAATATATGAGCCACAGACATTTGTTAGGCTAAAATGTGCAATTATCTATGAGTAAAAATGTTTGAAAGTAGATGTTGAGGAAACAAATTCAGTACATATTTATATAACATTGTTCTAACATCAGTGTGTTCATCCCCCAAAACACTTGTTCCAAAATGAAAACTTACTCTGAAAGGAAGTTATTCTTACAAATTCATTCTTACTTTGCAGACGAGATATTTACGAGAGGGTGACAGAAGCTCTGAGTAGTTGTGACCACCCCCACACAAACTGAAGGAATGACGCACTCTCAGACAATCTTGAGGAAGCTGCGTGGATCAGTGGAGGCTCGACGGCGGGGGAAAGGGATCAGGATGTGAAGGATCCAGTACCGTCCAAACACATGGAGGAAGTTGTGGAAGGCTGAGCGGTGAACCATGAGCAGACCCTGAGGCACAAGGTAACACGTCATTCCATCATCATTGTAAGTCAAATGTTGTCATGAATACATTTTGCAAGAGAGTAATTCGCAAAATAATTATATTTGAAGAACATCTATCACTGACATTCCCTTCAGTAAAAGACTAGTCAAAACAAGGCATCCACACACACCACAATCACATTCATAAGCAATCCATCATATTTTGGCCTCTCACTGACACTAACCAATATTAGAATATTAGAACAAACATTACATTGCTGCAAATCTACACACAAGCCTCAGATGATCAGACTTAAATAAAAAGAAAACATGTTCATTTTATCTCCATAATAGCTACTCATTCCCTGCAAGGATTAACACCATCCTGAGTCTTGTTACCTTGTTGTATTCGTAGGCTGTCTGGCCTCGGAGGACATACACAAGCTGCTGTATAACACAGAACCCGGTGAAAACCCCTGTGGCTGAGGACACATAGAGCAGCGTTACCCAGCCAACCTCTGCCAACTGGGCCTGCAGACATACCCGCACAGAGTCAGACCATCATTACCACGGCACAAGGGGATATTAAAGTGTACATTATGACGTCAAAGAAAGGGTGCTAAAATTAGTTTAAGCCTACTATAAGGAATTTAGACAACTAAGAATTAGATCACAGCAGTCAAAACACACATTAAGAAATGTAAGATTTCTAAATCACAATCATTACACTAATATTGGACCGGACTTCAATGAGAGGTAGATATTACCTTATCAAACTCTACATCTATAATCTGTGATGATCAATCTATAATTATAGCTATACCTAAGAATTAGTTTGGGCTACAAAAGAGTCTCCATTTATGTATCTATTAGGATACTCTAACATCCTGCTACAAATTAATACTGAATCAAAAGCATACAACCAATGAAGAGCCTGTTATGAAGCTCCTTCATTGCCCACCTTGTCCAGCATCCACATGACAAGAGTGACAGGGTAGAAGTAGTACAGGAACTCAGAGGACCAGAATGCTCTTAGGTAGGTGCCAGAGTAGTAGCGGTGAAGCAGCCGTGCAGCATACAAGCACCTGTGGGGGTGTGGTGTTGTTAGGCCTCTGCATGTGAGACAAGTTATTTGATACATGATATTACATTAGCTAACCAGTGTATCTCTGATGTTTTTGGGAAAAAATCTTAGAAAAAAAAAACATTCATGAAGATACAATAATAGATTTCACAATTAATGACAAGCTGTGCAAGTAAGCAATTTGGTACAGGAACTCTTAAACTACTAAACTGCATATTTATTTTATAAGATACAAGTAAGACTTTTAAAAACACTTATATAAATATACATGTTGCAATTGCTGTTACTGTATGATATTGATCTATTCTGCAGTTTGTCCTTCACCCACGACAGGCAGAAGCGAATGGAGCTGCAAGTAATAGTCACCCAATGCAGGCATAGAAGCAGAAGAGAATGAAGTAGCAAAGGTTGTAGCCCCCGACACAGGTGCCAAGGAAGAAGCAGTGGTGGTCACGCTGGTGAATGCAGCGATCACACAGGGAACAGTGGTGGCTGCGCTCTGGCTTGTAGATCTTGCAGGTTGGACAGTAGCGCAGCTGTTTGCAGTCATCATGAGACAGGCCTGGGGCTAGCTCACTGCAGGCCATGAGGAGATGAGAGGGGAAGGGAGGGTGGTGTACTTTGCAGGAAGTAGGTTTTTTATATTAGATGCATATATTTTTATCTTATTATGTTTTACAGATTCTGTGTGACCATAATGTGTATTCGAGTGAATGAGTAATAATTCTTTAAAGGTATGCTATTGTGTATTTTGTGTCATGTGTCTTGCTTTTTTTTGCACCCAAGATGCCTTCCCACACATACTTCATTCACCTGGTGTATTGATAGTCCTGGTCCAAATTAGGCATAGCAGAAGCCAGAGGGGCATAAGCAGGTATGAGTGTGAGCCATGCCTTGCCACCCCATGCACTGCGCCAAGTTATGCCTCCATAGCTCACACAAGGCTTGTGGTTACCAAGCTGAAGTGCCACAATACACAGACACCCTTCAGATTAGCAACTACAAGGCACAGTATTCTTTGCACTAATCTTCCTGTCTTTCAATAATATGTGTGCATATGCTTGCTCCAGACGATCCATGAATATGACCACAGCAGTAGAGTTTCTACTTGCTTCAATCCATACACAATCCTTTTAATAATGCAATGAATATTTTTTTAACTGCAACAGACTTTTTAAGTCCTAATGTTTAATTTTCCTAAAATCTTTCTGGTATGATAACCAACCACATCTTATGATAACCAACAACATCTTAGATATCTGCAAGTGATTGCAGTTGCTTTCCTGCTGGTTACATTCAAACAGCATTCTGATAGTGCACTCCACATAAAGGATGGTATTCTGCTGGTACAAGATAATTTTGACTTTTCCCCAGTGCCACAAAAGATGACAGCACTAATATCAATCAATCAGTTTCCCTGCAGGTGAATGATTAATGATTACTTGTGTATATCTCTTCAGTTAAGTGTTCAGTATCTCATAGTGCATAGTTTTGAATCAAAATTCATTCATATTGCCAATTTGTGAGTAGTGAGTGTCACAAAAGGTGTAGTGTGCATGTGTGTGTCTAACAATATATAAATCTCATTAATATCAGGCACCAAGGATGCAAGTGTCCTCATCCCCAAAAATTGCTTTTAGAAAATTGCTTGAGGTTTTAGATAAATATAACACAAGGAGGATTGCAGGAAATTTGTACACATACATATGTAATTCTAGTCTAATTTAATTTAGTAATTAAATTTTCAAATGCTTGTTTGACGTTCTTAAACAATCTCTGAACAATTTTTCCATTAATATATGAAGCAAAGTTTTTATTTACATCATGCATGACATGATGAATCACTCATGCAGAAGGTGTTCTGAATAGTTTAAATTGACATTAGTTGATACAAATTGTTACTGGTATAGTTTTCTTAAATGGAGACTTTGGAATGACTGACCTACCAGCCAGAAAACAGCTACAACAGCATCAGGAACTTGTAGGCCAATGAATGAAGGAAACTCATGGTTCCCTTGCATCTATATTTTCCTGTGCTTTATTAAAAAGTCTATACATATTCTTTTTATTTTGTACAGATATGTGAAGAATGAAATTAATATGTACACAGTTAACTTGCAGTATACTCTCACTCCTTGCTCACTTTAAAATCTACTACCTATCTATATATCAGGATGAGAGCCCCCTTAAAGAGGGTAATCGAGGTGAGGGTCAATATAAAAATACCGAGGAAGGGGTCTTTATGGACAAGTTGCATTTTAGCGCCTCATATTATAGTGCGGACAACTGTGAGGTTTGGTGCATGTGGTGTATGAGGTGGTACACTTGTGACAGGTCAAATTTATGCCAAAACAATGCTACATAAGGGGAGCATTCCAGAGTAGTGCTTTCTGAGGTAGCTACCCAATTAGTACACTAACCTAATGTCCAATTTAGGCTTAGATGCTTGATTATGAAAAGGTAACTACATAAGACTTTGCATGTATTAAGTTTTAGGAATAATTTGACTGACATTACTGTTATACATTATCAAAAAAAAATCATTGTGTAAAAATACAAATATACATCTACAGGGCAAATTTTACTATAAGGTCCAATTACTTAGTGACCTTTAACTTTCACTACAAAATTAAGTCTATTCACTTCAGCTAATAACAACACACTACCTATTTCCAGAGGATTTGTCAATGTAGCTCTTGGTGCAGAAAAAGAGCAGCCAATTTCCAAAAATTTCAATGCTGAAGAAGTACACAAGAATGGTGTTCAAACCGCTAGCTTTCATAAGCTGTGGACAGAGAGAGATCATGTGAAGATGTTATTCTTACACAAAAAGAAATTCAACAGCCTCACTACATTTTGTCTTTCATGATGGCATGCAGGCTAACCATCAAGATTATGTACATTTCTGAAGTAGTTGTGGCATGCATTAAATGAATACAGTACAGCACTCCTGGGTCACCCTCACACTGGTAAAGCTGCTGCAGGCCCCAGTGCTCCTAGTTAGTCATCAGCACATGTTAGAACTAAAGGAAACTTCTCTCAACATGTCTACTTCTAACAAAAAAAACAAAACAAAGATAAAAAGGTTCATGACAACTAGGTAATCAATTTGCAAGTTGCATAATTTTGTCTGTCATGACTTATCAAAGAATATTTTGTCAATAGGTACACAAGTCAAGCTACCAGAAGTAAAGATTGGGTTCGGTTCCACATAAGAAAGGGTAAGATTTTCATTTCTGAATACTTGAACAGCAACCAAATATTATGACAAAAATAATAAGCTAATGATACCTCAAAATAGAAGCACATACCCAATGAAGATACCAATACGCCAATAGTATTTGCAATGTGCTCCTTAAAATCAAGGCAACCAATAAAGTAATCTGAGATATGAGAAGGAAGACACTACCTAAATAATACTACCTGAAGACTGATGAAACTAGCAATGGAAGATAAATTTACCTTGATGAATGAAGAAGAGGAAGATGATATATAAAAACTAAAATGTAACAAACATGAAACCAAAGAGGAAGACAAGGCAGGAATAAAATGAGGGGTGAGGAGGGAAGAGGACAAAGAGAAATAGGAATGAGAAAAGGGGAAGCCCAAAATTAATAAAACTACCTAAAGTAGTTAAAAGTGATTCAAGATAAGGATATGATACCTGAATTATCAAACTATCCAAGAAAAGGGTATATCAAAGATCTCCCTGAGAGAGTGAAGGAATATCCATGAGTGACTGAGGTACCTGATACGAATGATAGCTAAGAAGCAGGATGATGATGAGTGTGGTGGCAGGCGCGAGGCTCGTGATGAAGTCCGCCATCCTCCTTAACAATGCAAATTTGTCCATGTTGAGGAAGAACCCATACATCCGCCGACACAGGCATAGTGGTGACCGCATCCAGTCCACTGGTGGCAGCTCCTTGTGTGTGATGTGGTGACGTTGACCTGTGTTGGCTGAAGAGGAATGGAAATGGAGGACATCAGTAAAACAAAGGAAACAAGTTAGTGTGAGGAGTGGACAGTGTCAATGGTTAAGGAAAGGAAGGTGTAAATCTCTGGAAAAAAGGTGATATTAGAGTAAGAGTGTCTGTAGGTGAAAGAAAGTCTTGGTGTCAAGAGAGAGAGAGAGAGAGAGAGAGAGAGAGAGAGAGAGAGAGAGAGAGAGAGAGAGAGAGAGAGAGAGAGAGAGAGAGAGAGAGAGAGAGAGAGAGAGAGAGAGAGAGAGAGAGAGAGAGAGAGAGAAACACTGAGAATTTAGTGTGTGTGGAAAAAAAAGAAGGATGCGTAATGAGCAGAAATTATAAAAATGTAAGGAAGGATGTGTGCAATACTGGGAAAACCTACGAGAGAGAGACAAAAGATATTAACGAGAGATGACAAGAGAAACACAAGACAATTAACTTTCCTCTAACACTACAATTTAACTTCTGAGCAAGGCATGCCCTGTAAATTTTGTACTTGGCATAGTCAATTGATGGAGATTTTTTGTCTCTTCCATAGATTTTTCATTAATGTCTAAATTTGGCATACTTTGGCTTCCCCACCCCTCTTTCACACCAAAAAAAACAAGCTTAGTGGGGATAGAGTAGGAGGAAAAGAAGATGGGATGTATTGTATTAATTTGCAATTTTACTGGTCATGATAGCATATAAGTGGATATAGGAGGCAAAGCTCCCCAACTGGCAAGATTAATGACTTCAAAATGTAGTGGAGAGATATAAGGAGACAAATATTCACTGTTTATTGATTATTATGTATGTTAGCAGGGAATGGTTGTCTAGAGCCATTGGTGTGAATGATCGGGTAAAAGGGATGTGTAAGGATGTGGGTGTCAGCTTTGTGGATGTATGGGATAGGTTCTATGGGCGAAGGGATTTGTATGCTAGGGATGGTGTGCATCTGAGTAGGAAGGGTGTGGATGTGCTGAGTGGATGTCTGGAGGGGGGAGTTGGGATGGAGTGTAGGGGGTGAGGTAGCAAATGCATTCCAGAAGAAAGATGCTAGACATAAATTAGATAGGATAAACAGAGATAGTGAAAAGATTAGGAAAGATTTCCAGGTGCAAATAGGAGAGAATAAGATTAGGATTCCAAATAAGGAGACAGCATCTAGGAAGGTAGCAGGACTTAAATGTTTTTATGTAAATGCCAGGAGTCTTAGGAACAAGAAGGACGAGTTATCTAGTTATATAGTTGAGGAGGACTTAGATGTTGTATGTGTCACAGAGGCATGGGTAAATGAGGAAAAGTTTAGGAAAATAGGAAAGAATATGAAGTAGATGGATACATTATGTATTTACACCAGAGAATTGGTAGGATAGGTGGAGGAGTAGTTATTTATGTAAAAAATCCTTCATTTCCAGTCAGGTTAATGGTATTAAGGTAGATAACAGAGTAGAGTCCTTATGGCTGGATGTTAGAGTAAACAAAAGTAAGGTTATTAGAGTAGGAGCTTTTATAGGCCACCTAACCAGTCAGCAGATGTAGACAACCTTATGGTAGATGAGATAAATAGGGGTGTACTAGTCAGACAATTATCTTAGGGATTTTAATCTTAAGTCAGTAAACTGGGAGAGGATGGTAGGAGATGCTAGTGAAAATAAGTTTATGGAAAGTTTTCAGGATAACTATTTAGTGCAGATGGTAGATAAACCTACTAGGGGGAGGAAGGTTTTAGACATAGTACTAACAAATATTGAGCATTGTTTAAAGGAAGTTGAGGTAGGAGAGACTTTAGCAAACAGTGACCATCATATAATTAGATTTATCATTAATTCCAGTAGGGATAATATAGTGAATAAGACTAGAGTCCCAAACTATCAGAAAGGCAATTATGGTAGGTTACGTCAGTTATTAGGAGAGGTAAACTGGGAAGATAGTTTTGGAAATAAAACTGCACAGGAGATGTGGGATATTTTTAAGGTTGTAGTAAAGGGTATAGTGATGCAGTGTATCCCTTACAAAGATATAAGGCAGAGAAACAGGAAGCCATTATGGTGGACTCATGAGATAGGTAGCCAGATCAGAGAGAAGAAGAGGGCATACAGAGAGTTGCAGAAAAGTGGGAAGATGTAGATTTGATTAGGTACAGACAGGTCAGAGATGATTTGAGTAAGGTTATAAAAAAAGTAAAAGGCAGGCAGAGATAAAACTAGCTAGAGCTGGGAGTAAAGATCCCAAAAATTATATAGTTATTACAAGGTCAGTGATAAAAGAAATAAGGATAGGATTGGACCACTCAGAAAAGATGGTGTAGTAGTGGATCAAAATGAAGACATAGTAGAATTATTGAATGAACAATTTTCTTCAGTATTTACTAGGAAAGAATAGGAAATCCTGTTACAAACAGTGCGACGAGTAGTTTAAGAGCTTTAGAAAATATTGATATAAAACCGGGAATTATTAGGAAATTTATTCTTGAACTAGACGATAGGAAAGCTAGTGGTCCTGATGAGCTACATGCCAGAGTACTTAGGGAGGGTGTAGACAGTATTTCTGAAGCACTTAAGTTAATCTTTGAAAGATCACTTAGGTTTGCTGAGATACCTCAGGACTGGAAGTTAGCTAATGTTACTCCAATATTTAAAAAGGTAGGAAGGATGATGCGAATAATTATAGACCGATCAGTTTAACTAGTATAGTATGTAAGATACTAGAGAAAATCATTAAGGGTAGTATTTGGGAGCATTTAAATGAGAATAGATTAATTAGAGATACCCAACATGGCTTTAGATCAGGGAGGTCCTGTCTTACAAATTTGCTCGATATCTTAGAATATATTACCAAGGAGTTAGATGATGGAAATAGCATAGATGTTATATATCTAGATTTTAGCAAGGCGTTTGATAAGGTACCGCATAGGAGGCTAGTGTACAAATTGAGACTACATGGGATAGGGGTAGGTTAGTTGATTGGATTAGTGAATGGCTTTCTGATAGGAAACAGAGAGTAGTATTAAATGGGGCAATGTCTGAGTGGAAGGAAGTGGTTAGTGGGGTACCCCAAGGATCAGTGCTAGGACCTCTTCTTTTCTTGGTGTACATTAACGATTTAGATATAGGAATTAGTAGCAAAGTATCAAAGTTTGCAGATGATACTAAGATAGCATGTGCAGTACAGGGTGAAAAGGACAATTACAGAATACAACGAGACCTGGACAGGCTGATAGCATGGGCAGACAGGTGGCAGATGGAGTTTAATTCTAAAAGTGTCAGGTTATGCATTTAGGTAAAGACAACACAAACTTTAACTATGAGATGGAGGGATGTTGGCTAGAGGCAGTAGAGGAAGGAAAGGATTTAGGAGTAGTGATAGACAGGACTATGAAATTTTCAAAGCAATGTTTAGAAGCAAGAAATAGGGCAAATAGGATCCTGGGTTTTATAAATAGAAATGTTAGTTATAAAAGTAAGGAAGTGGTGCGTAGCTTATATAATTCCTATGTTAGGCCCCATTTAGAGTATTGCATACAGGCCTGGTCACCCCACTATAGGCAGGATATCAACATGTTAGAAGCAGTTCAGAGAAGAGCAACTAGGATGATACCAGCATTAAAGCGCCTGGAGTATAGAGATAGATTAAAGGAATTAAACATGTTTTCATTTGAGAGGAGATGTATAAGAGGGATATGATAGAGTTATTTAAAATGTTCTCAGATACAAACTACATAGATGTGAGATCTTTCTTTACCTTAGAGGAGGGAAATAGGACTAGAAATCATGGCAGGAAGATTAGAAAGCAAGGCTGCAGGTTAGATATAAGAAAATATTTCTTTAGTCATAGGGTGGTAGACTTCTGGAATGCATTGCCAGAGACGGTTGTAAATAGCACTAGTTTGACAATGTTTAAAAACAGATTAGATAAGCACTTAAATTTATTAGATTTATAATTATGTATAGCACTGCATGATAGTTTTTATAAGAAATTTACTATAGTTAAACAAGACATGATCCCCATGTATGGGGGCCCCAAATTGTAGAGGATTTCGCTGCAGGACTTAGCCCTGTTAATGGGCCAAATATTTAGAATTAGTATATAATGTATTGTGTACTTGTAAGTGTATCTTTAAGTACTGATGACAAGGTCGCTGTGCGACTGATACAGGATAACCTAGATGGGCCCTGGTGGCCCTTTGTTATCCTATTATTTATGTTATGTTATGTTATGTTATTTAGAGATTTCCCCAAAATGTGTTTTCTTCTTATACATTTGACTTTTTCCTAATCTAGCTTATTTTGGCCTCTCCCACCCTGAAACCCTACTTTCCTGCCAAATCCCCACACTCAGTTACGGTGGTATAAGACGGCAATATAATAAATAAGGAGCCACTATTAGTAAGATTTATACATTCAGGAATATATTTCAATCTGAACCACGGCAAGCCGGGAATCAAACTTCTGTAACTAACTATACATCATGACCTAACAAGCAGTCATCTAAACCCAACTACCCTTAATAACACACAAATAAAATTGGACACTGCCACTTTTACAGAAGTCTATAGCCTTGTAACATGATCATCAGCACCACAGACACCAACTACAACTCACGTAACTTCATGTATGTGCTATAATCTAAGCTCTTCACTAATTATCCTTGAAACAAAACAGACACAAAGATCAGCACCAGCAACTCACTAAAAGCAATCATGGACGTGAAATAGTACCAATGACACAAATGACAATAAATACCTACAAAAATAACCTAGCAAATCTAACTTCTAACCTAACACCGCCCCTTCTGAGGAACAACCTTTGACACCGCATAAGCACAAAGCACACGGATACTTCAATTACAATAATGGACGTGGAACAAGACCAAAAACACAACTGGCAATAAATAACTCACAGTCTCTCAGCCTTAAATTAGAACCGAGCGATGGGATATACGCAGCCAGCACAGACATGCCTCCATTACCTTCCTAAAACCCGCCTTAGAAGTGGAGCTGAAACGCCTCATTTCACCTCATTTCAAGCTTTATTAAACAACCTACCAGCTATTTAAGATTAAAATAAGAGGAATCATGTATGTTTTTATCTGTCTACTAAGGGTTCAAAGGTCAAAGTTTGGTATATGAGTAGTTTATGAAAGATTTGTTTCCGTAATTTTGTCTCTCGCACTGAGGGGTATTGATTATCGCAAGGCTCTCGTTACATCCATGCCATGTTCTATAGTCTTTATCTGCCTCCATGTGTCTTTGTCTTCATTCATATTAACGTGTCTTTCATTTGCCGGCGTCTGTGAAGCTTTCTTGTTCCCGATCAATGTATATTTTCGTCATCATGGAGAGTTGATTATTCAGCATTTGCCTTTTTGCACACCAAGTTGCACTTTACTGTCGTTATGCCTTATTCTTGTCGTTTATTTCCCTTCATCATACTCAATCATCACATTTACTTGTCATGTTAATGATATTATGTAAGAACGTTATGTTTCCTTGTGTAAAATCTGAAACACCGAATATACTATGTATACCGATGCAACAGACAAGTAATGACAATTGATTGCATTAATGCCAACACCACTATCAAGGGAAAAAGTTTAATCCATAAAAGAATGTTAGATGAGGTTTAAACTTAAGTAGATTTGTGTCGTTAAATGAATTCTTATAATTAGACATTGCACATTTTTCGTGAATTTAAGATAGTTAGATCAATTGGTTGTTTATAATTAAACAGTAATTTTCCCACTCTCTATAACTTGAAGGAGAACGAAAAGCACGAGCCACGGAAGCATTACAAGGCTGGCACAAATAACTCTTATCAGCGTGTTATCGTAGCCATGCTAGCGCCTGTTTGAATGAACACTGGCGGCATGACAGGGCAATGAGGGCACGCATGGCTTCACCACGGTGCAAACGTGCAAAGCTGTGTTCTTTATCCATGCAAATTTGTCTTGAGTCAGTGATATATTTTCCGTCTACCATGTAATGCATATCCACCACCGGAAGCAATGTGTAATTAGAAACATGATGGTGAGAGATGTGTCGTGGGTGTAACATGATGGACAATATTGGGGAAAGCGATGTCTGCAAAGTCATCCCGCCGGGAAGCTCTCATGGAGGAAAACATAAATGTTTTCTGATCATATTGTATATACAATTATAATATTTTTAGCAATAGCAAAATGAACAACTCCCTTCCGTTGTAACCAGCCCCATGCAAAGTTTCAAAAGTTTGAAGCCGTAATAATATTGCAAATTTTGAGATTACATGGTGTTATCAGACCTTAGTTTTCATTCGGGTAGAAAAAAAAGGATTAATCAGCCATAGTTACATTCATGAAATAATACATTATTGGTACTTCAGTATATTATCGAGGGATTTGTTCAAATATGAATCTTCTCAGCTGAGCAAAATAAACATGGCGGCGAGGTCACGTCCTGGAGGCGGGGAGTGAGACTTACCCAGCAATAATACGCGCACCTTGCATCAAGTGGGGCTGAATATTGTTTACCGAAGCAACAAACGGTAGAGGAAGTTGATGAGTTCGCCACAAGGGAGCCCAGACCCCGCCGGGGCCAAGGAGGGCGCCAGGTAAATGTTGCTACCCATGACTCTCCTGAAAGTGCAGGAGTCCCGCCGTGATACCTGGGCGTTACCTGGCCCAGCTGGTGCCGCGGCGGGACGGCAGGGGCTTAGGTGTCGCAGGGCCAGTCGGCGAGTGAGGGCATGGCTTGAAAGGGTAGGATAATGACGCAGGGCGCCCTGTGGTGTTCCGCCACCATCCCGAGCTTCCGCGCCGCCCCGGTGTGTGTGTGTGTGGCGTGATGTCATCTGCACTCTCCTCATGGAGCTATGTTTGTTTTGGGTCTCATCCATTCTCCTAGTGTTGCATGTGCTGCAAAGGTTTCAGGTTATATGATGACACCCGCTACAAATTCACCGTTGCGTATGTAGACAGCTAATCCTGATGAAAACAATGAGTAAAGCTGGTATGTCAACAAAATAAATTCAAGCTTTACCTAGTCTCTAGCTTTGCAGTGGTGACATCTTAATCCAACAGGTTGCAAGCAAAACTGTACTCTTGAGAGGCCTTGCCTTATGCTGCTGGTTCTTACCTAGTTGGGGTCCTTCGGACGGAACCCCACAGTGGCAAGCACGCCAGTTCGAAAAGAACAGCAACCAAATAAAAAAAAGAAAGGGGATGAAGACACGACTGGAAAGTGTGCCATGAGCCCATATGCAATGACAAGGAAAATATGATGGCAGTTAGTGACTCTCACTATAGTTAAATAGTTATAATTTAAAAAGTCACCGATTCCCCCTTTGAAATGTACTAAGGTGGTCCATTTCAGCTAACGCAGCAGGGAGAACATTCCAATGCCTAACTAGTGGAGCTGAAAAATATCTATGTCTGGCCTCACAGGATGCGTGGGAAACAAATATCATAAATTCATAACCTCTCAACATCCCTCTCAAAGGGGCCATGATAAAAATATCAGTAGGAGCAACACCAGACATCCCATGGAAGATCTTCCAGCTCTTGATCAAATCAGCACGAAGCAAATGCCGTTTGACAGAATACAGATCCAAAATTTTGAGACGTTGGCATGTTACTAAGACTCGTAACTTGCTTAGTCCAATGTTGCTGAACAGATTCCAAAAAAGTCAAATCCATGATATTACCTGTATTCCAGATTGGGGATGCTAACTCAAGTAGAGGGCATATATGAGTGACAAAAAGCTTAACCATGAAGGGAGGAGACCAGCACAGAGTAGATTTCAGAAATGAGTTTGCTAGTCCAGTAGCTTTAGACACCAATGATTGAATGTGATTGTAAAATCTTAATGATGGCTCTATAGTTATACCTAAATCCACTGCAACGTCACTCAGATGTAATGGTTTGCCTTTTACCATATGTAATGAATAGGGTCCAAGATCATAAATCTGACATCTTGTCAGCATTAATATTTAGATCCCAGGATTCACCAACTGCAATTAAAGACTTAATATCTCTTTGAACTGTACTAATACATTGCAATATAGTGGAGAGATTATAAGGCTTTATAAATAGATATAATTTAAGATCAGCAAATAGTTTAAAGTTATAAGAAAAAAAAAAAAAAAACAGGACCTAATACAGTCTTGAGGTACCCTACTAACTAGCTACTGGAAGTAAAGAACTGACCTGACCACCCACAACTACCTCCATTGATATGTGAGAAAGAAAAGCCTTTATCCAAGAAAGATCACCATCAATACCTAGTATAGAGTTTAGAAAGAAGAATCTGGTGGTTTAAAGTGTCAAAAACCTTACAAAAATCAAAGAGTATGAGATCAACTGTATATCCCTTGTCTATCCAGTTTGTTACTACATCATAGGTTAGCAAAAGCTGATCCTCTACAGACTTACCATGTTGAAAACCAACCTGGTTATTGTTAAGTACAGTGGTACCTCTAGATACGAGTTTAATTGGTTCCAGCCCCTAGCTACCTCGTAACTTGAAGTTACTCGTATCATGAGTTAATTCCCATTTAAATTAACCATAACCCTGTTAATCCTTTCCAGCCGGTAGAACAAAATACAAAATACCCCAATTGACCTGAAATAGATATGAAATTAAATTACAAAACATACATAATTCATTAATAAACATAAGTGTAGAGAATAAATAATGATAACTGAAATTTAATGTTGTTTTGTGAGCGCTTACCACAAGACAGACGACGGCAGACAACACAGGTAGGCAGAGTAGGTGGAGGATGAAGGATGCCAGGTTAGTAGGCAGAGGATGAGGGATAATTAGCGTGAACTTCAACAATAGTCACTCCCTTAGCATGTTTTTTTACTCTTAATTAAATCTTTGTTCTTCAAAATGGTGCAAATAGTCGATGTACTACTTTCATACTCCTTAGCAAGATCACTCACATGCATGCCACGCTCATGTTTTTCTATTATTTCCTGCTTAATTTCTAAGCTCATCATTCGTTTCTTATGATCACTACTATCTTTAGCTCTCTTTCTGGGGACCCATGGTTAAATGCACAAAAAAGTAGCACATAATACGAAAAAACACACATAAAAGTCAGAGCATATGTTTAGTGGCCAGGAGTAATGGTACAATGTACAGATGTGTGAATCGTTGCTTTATTGCCGAGCGCTGATAATGGTGGGCACTGCTGCTGCTGCTGCTGCTGCTGGCTGCTCATATTTTGGAAAAATGCTCGTGTTATGGGATATAATATTTCGCAAATTTCTACTCATATCTTGGAAAACTTGTATATAGATGCACTCATATGTAGAGGTACTACTGTAGCTATAGAATTTGTTTCCAAATACTCATATAGTTGTACCACAATAAGCCTTTCCAGAGTTTTACAACACACTGATTTACTAGTCTATAGTTTGATGGCTAGGCTGCAAGACAGTGTAGTATTTCCAGCATAATTTCATTAATGTCCCACAAGGTTATTGTCTTACATTGTTTAAGGTTAGATGGGATTTGGATTAATTTATTTGTTTAGTTTGACATATTGAAAATTGTTATATCATCAGCTTCACTTAACACTTCAGTATCTCCACTGTTCCAAGCCAACATTCAGTGGGTGCTGCTGGGGCCAAGGATCTGGCTGGGGGAATCAGCATTCTTGGGAAGGTGCAGCTTGGCTGACCTCAGCTGAGTTGCCCTCCTCTGTTGCTGGTGTGCCTCTTCACCCCCTAAACTTTGTGCAGCCTCTGCAGGCAATCCCATCTCTGCAGTGTCAGTTATCCAAAATGATATAAACAGTTCCTTTCAAGGTTGCTCAGGTCAATGTTAACTCTCCATAGAACAAACTTAACTATGTAAGTTGCTTAGGTATTGCATGAATAAGTATGAGTTGCATATGTTAGGAGTGATTGAAGCTTGGCTATTGCCCTCAACACCCTCTTCTTCTGTTGATATTTCAGTTTACATGTTTTTAAGGAAGGATGTAGGTGGTCTTATTGCTAAACATGGTGTGGGTATTTATATTGCATCTGTTGTGAATTTTTGGGAAGTGGAAGTTCGTGTTCCAAATGTTATTATTATCTTTTTATAAACTTTGATTTCTATCTTATGGTGATTTATAACCTTGCTGTTGTGTTTATGGGAATTTTGTTTGGGAAGAATGCTCTCATGCTAGGGAATTTCAATTTACCATCAAATGAATGGTACTCCAACCATCCTGTTATGTATTTGTTGCAATTGGCAGAACAATTTTTCTATTGTTTTAACCAGTTGGGATTAACTCAGTTGGTTGTTGAACCTTTACTTTAATTTTCCAAGACTTGCCATCAATTGTTAGTGAAAATTCCAGGCTATGGCACAGAGGAAATTACCCAATGATCAAAATCAGTTTAGATTGCATTGATTATGATTTTGAAACTGCTTGCTTGGATGTAGAACAGATTTATTCAACTTTGTTATCTGTGTTGCATCCATTGATTGACCGTTATGTCCCTTTGAAAGAATGTCTGAATCTAATGCACATGTGACCACCCCATCACCTTAAGCTTAGATGATCTCACTTGTTATGGTTCCTTTTTGGCAGGAATTCTAAAGCTGTCACAGAGGCATTCCAAGAATTTCACGAAATTAATTACCAATTACATTACTTTATCTCTGAACAATCTGATCATAAAGCTTTCTTTGTTAATAGTGTTAAACAAAACCTCAAATTGTTTTATTTGTACATTAAAAATAAGAAAGTAGGTGGACCATGTATTGGTCCACTGAAGATTTTGGCTGACCAATTAAGTTATAGATCCTCATTCTTTGGCCAGTATTTTTGCAGATGAATTTTCATGAGTATACACTGCTGTACTTCCAGATTCTTCTTCACCATTTTAAGAACATGACTCAACCATACTTGATGATATCTCATGATGATGTTAAGAAAACATTGGACATATTTGACCCCAGTTCCTCAATGGAACCTGACAAGCTGCATCCTTATTTATTAAAGTTTTGTTCAAACAGTTTATTTTATACCATCTGGCTGATATGTAAGAAATTATGGGATACTATTATGATGCCTTACATCTGGAAACGCTCATTAGTAGTTCCTATCTTCAAAAAGGGTTCCTGATGTGTCCCATTGAATTACAGACCAGTGTCTTTAACTTGTGTACTTTCTAAATGTTTGGAACATGTAATCTCTGAACATATATTTTTATATGTGAATGTAAATAATTTGCTGGATGTCAACCTGTATGGCTTCAGAGCTGGGAAGTTCATAGAAGATTTTATATATATATATATATATATATATATATATATATATATATATATATATATATATATATATATATATATATATATATATAATGTTTCTAGATGGATTGACCAAGGATGTAATATAGACTAAATTTCATTTGACTTCTTCAAAGCATTTGACGTAGTTGTACATGAATTTTTGTTCCAAAAACTGTTTTAGTCATGGATAAGAGGAAAAATATTGTTTATGAAATATCCATGGAAATACTTAGGAATTTCCATGGATCACTGGAGTTCCACAAACACATTTCTACTATTACATGTAAAACCTCTGTTAGGGCAAATAACCTGTTAAAATCCACTGTCATTTGTAATTGCACATTTATGACTGCCTTGTATATCTCTTAGAAATGCCCTTTATTTGAGTACAGCTGAGTGGTGTGGAACCTTGGATATGTTAAATATGTTAAGGTGCTTGAGTCAGTTCTGTGTCGTTGGACTAAATGTGTTGATGGCCTTGAGAATTTACCCTATTATGATTGTCTTAAAGTTTTAAATTTATTTCTGTTAAGGGGTCATTACTATGTCATGACATTATTAAGATGTGGCAAATTGTAAATGGAAAATCTTCCTTAAGTTTTAGTGATTCTTTCTTACGCCCAGTTATTAGCACTACCAGAGGTCATCAACTCAAGTTAGCACATGTTCACACCAGCTTAGACATTAGGAAATGCTCATTTGCAATACACAATGTTGGGCTTTGCAATTCCCTCCCTGAGTCTGTTATTACATCTCCCAGTCTCAATTCATTCAAATCTGCTTTAGGATCTCATCTTGGGAATTTACTTTTGGAATATTATGACTAATAAGGTTGTTAATTTACATGATTACTTATTGCTGCTTATGATGCACTCTCTGGCCCTTTTGTATTGTTAATTCAAGTTAGGGAGTACTTGTATTTGTAAGGGCTGGCACATCAACAGAGTGCAGCTTCTTTGCCTCTTACTCAAGTTGTGGGACCAGGAAGTCCACCAGGTAAAAGCACCTGGTAATAGCCTTCCCAAGAGTGTCAGCAGCTGTTGGTTGAGGGATGGGGATAACAAACCCACTCAGCACGGTATATATTGGTGGACAGGCTGCTCTTATTTTTTTTTCTTTATTGCCAAGCCAAGGAAAATAGTGTGGTTGTTCCCTCTTGTTTGTCACTGCTAGTGCTGCACACAGGCAGCAGGAAGAGAAGAGATGGTGTACTCACTTTGGCTGATCCTACCTGGACTGACTGTCCTTCTGTGGCTGCCCCACCACTTCACCTATGTCCTAAACATGTTTCACACACACACACACACACACACACACACACACACACACACACACACACACACACACACACACACACACACACACACACACACACACACACACACGAGAAGGGCGGGTTTGAGTCCCGGGACGGCGAGGCAAATGGGCAAGCCTCTTAATGTGTGGCCCCTGTTCACCTAGCAGTAAATAGGTACGGGATGTAACTCGAGGGGTTGTGGCCTCGCTTTCCTGGTGTGTGGATTGTGTTGTGGTCTCAGTCCTACACGAAGATCGGTCTATGAGCTCTGAGCTCGCTCCGTAATGGGGAAGACTGGCTGGGTGACCAGCAGACGACCGTGGTGAATTACACACACACACACACACACACACACACACACACACACACACACACACACACACACACACACACACACACACATACACGTCCAATTAGATTTTAAAGGACAGGGATATGATGTTTGGAGGAGAGGTAGGAGAAAATCATGAGGAGAAGTACTGATAATGGCTCAAGATGATATATGTGTTGAAGTACAATATGGAGATGGGTTGGCAAAGGTTTTAAGTATAACAATTAGAACCAGTGGCAGGGGAAGAGGAGAATCATGGTAATATATATGCCACCGAGGACTAATACATAGAGGCTGAATAAGCACACGGAAATTAGAAAAGAAGTGCTAAAATACTTGGACAATATGTTGAGGAAGGACAGGAAAGTACTACTTGTGGGGAGAACCTTAACTGCAAAAATGTAAATTGGGAAGAGATGGAACTAAATGGTTACACTGGACAGTGGGGGCAAAGAAGTGCTGCACTGGCTATGGTAAGTAAATGCAGTGCACCAATGGGGGAAGGACTATACAAGAAAAACCATCTGTGCTTGACCTGGTATTCACAAAAAAAAAAAAAAAAAAAAAAAAAAAAAGCCTGGTCCAATCATTAAGTATCATAGCCAATGGAAAAGGTGATCATATAGTTTTAGAAATTGAATCAGAGGATTGGGAAATATTGAAGTGTAAAGAGGGTCACAAATAGGAAAATTCATTTATGCCAAGACAAATTTTGAAGGATTAAGTAAAAGCTTTGGTAGTATTAATTGGAAAGAAATCATGCAGGACAAAACAGTGCAACAGAAATATGAAATATTCCTAGAAAAGTACAATGAGAGGGTGAAGAGGTATGTTCCCATATACAGAGTAAATGAATATAGAAGAGCAAACATATGTGGTATAATGCTGGATGTGGGATAGTTAAGAAGAGTAAGGATGTGGTTTGGAAGAAATTAAAGAAGCAACAAAATGAAGACAATAGGAAACAATATGAAGAGGTATAAAAGAAATATGTTAGAATAAGAAAGAAGGAGGAGAGAAAGTTTGAAAGGGATGTAGTAAAGAGAAGAGGAACCCAAGCTCTTTTACAGGTATATAAAAGGAAATATGATGAACAGAGAGACCATCAATAAGTTAATTAAAGGAAATAGGATATATGAAACAATGGAAGAAGTGAGTTAACTTATGAATGACAGCTTTTGATCAGTATTTAATGTAGAAGGAGATTTTCATAGAACTAAACGATGGAATGATGCAGGAAGGGTTAAGGAACGTTATGGTGCAAAAACAAAAAATTATCTAATTATTAGAGAAGTTGGATGTCAGAAAAACAATGTGGCCTGATGGAGTGTCAGGATGGACACTGAGGGAATGTAGAGAACAGCTGGTGGAAAACTTAACTTTTTAATGTTCTCAAACATTGACTTTTCATGATCTTGGAATGTCCTCTCGTCTGACGGTTTACTATCTCATACATTGTTATTAGATCTCTTCTCTCCATCTATCCTTCAAAGATGGTAGTCCCATTTTCTTCACTCTTCTTAGGCACCATCTTTGTAGCTGTCCTTGGATTCTTTCTAATTTCTTGATATCCTTTTGCATGTGTAGATCACAGCAATGCTGCACATTCAAGTCTGGTTGTTATCATTGTGGTTATGATTTTTTACATCATACTCTTATCTATGTAATTAAATGCCACCCTGATATTTGTTAGTGTCTTATATATTGAAGTAAATGTGTCTTTCTTCAGTCAGGGTGTCTTTTTTTCTTTAGTTTTTTATTTAAACAAAAACATATATAAAGAACGAGGCTTAAAACCCCACGTTGAATATGGAGTTATTCCAAAAGCCTATAGTAGTAGTATTTTTGAGAATAATACATATAGTATAATATACATTAAAACATTATACATGAAAAATACACTCAAATACAAAATAATTTCTTTACATAACCTTACATTGCTGCATTAAAAGTATTACTGCAACACCATTTGTGACGGGTGCCTGCCTCACCACTTGTGGGCTGCCACTTTCACTTGTTGTGTGGTCATGCTTCTCACATGGGGAGTGGCTGCCATGAAAATGTTCAACAGCCTTGAGGTCCTGGCTGTGTAGATGCGCTGGTGTTGGCTTGAGCGAGATCAGGGCACCTGCACTATAGTCCTGCTCGTCTAAGAATGTGGATTGGGTGCGGCCCCCATGGGAAATAGCGGGAGGACAGCGCTGCCATACCTTTAATCCCTCGTTGGCTACCCCCCCTCTCTCCCTCTTCCTCCCTCTCTCTTACCCCTCCCTCTTCCTCCCCTTCTCTTTATTCCTGGTCAAGGACACCGCAGTTGACCTCCCATCACCTGTATGGATGGCGGGCGTGATTGGTGTTGCTGCCGTAAGGATTTGAATGTAGTTTTTTTCTTACTTATGTCAGCTTATTTTAAAGTACTTTCCTTCACGATATAATCTAATTATAACTATGGAACTATTTACCCATCCCAAACTGCAAAGAAACCTCTTTATAAATATATTATTCTTTTTTTAGCAACACTGTAAAATATGTATGCCACGTTTCTTGCCAGGCTTATGAATATATTATCAATAATAAGTTTACTGTTCTCTCATACGTTGTAATACTAAGGTTAAATGCGTATGTATATTTGCTGACCATATTTGCAAAAGTTTTACTAATATTAGAACTCTGCTGCATCACTGGCTATGAGACATGCTTCACCACTGTACAGCGGGAATTCCCCAACACAGCCGCACCCAATCCACATTGTTGGAGGAGCAGGACTATAGCTTGTCACTGCGTGCTGCATCTCTGGTGCACCTCTGTGCTGTGTATGGCTGTAGCCTCAGAGGGTTGGGGTGGGAGACTCTCTGCACTTGAGTCTTGTGGCAGACTATTAGTGCCGATACATCTCGGTGGTGTTCCAGTGATGTCAGTGGTGCTGGGTGCTGCTCTTCTTCCTCGGTGGTTACAAGTCTCAGGGCTCACTGCTGTACAGCATCCAATCTCTGCATGTGGACGGCGGCACTCGACATCCGAGACAAGGCACCATACTCCATATATGGGCGTATCTGCGCCTTGTACAGAGGGAGGGTGCCGTGTGGGTCGAGGGTGTCTGCCATCCTGTGCAGGGCAGAGACTCGGAGAGAGGTCTGGTGGGCAATGCCAACGATGTGATGGTTGAAGCGCAGGCTGCGGTCCACGCACACGCCAGGATCTTGATGTAATCCTGGAGTGGCAGGCACTTGCCTCAAAGTGCAACTCTCCTCAGACTGTGTGTGAGGCGCCCGGAGACCGCGAGATGACCATCACCTGCGTCATCTCAGGAGTGAAGTTAACTTGAAACACCTCTCCCCACTGCTCCACCATTCTGAGCTGCCTGTTCAGCTCAGTGACAGCCCGCTGACTGTCTAGGCGGCAGTAAGAGCGGGAAAGAGTGCAGTCATCAGCAAATGCAGCCACAGATGACAGCTGCTGGAGGAGGTCATCAATGTAGATGTTCCACAGGACTGGACCCAGAACTGAGCCTTGTGGAACTGATGCCCAGACTGGTGAAGGCCTTGTATAATCACTCTCAGGTCTTTCTCTTCCTTCCTCTGTGTGTGTGTGTGTGTGTGTGTGTGTGTGTGTGTGTGTGTGTGTGTGTGTGTGTGTGTATTTACTTATTTGTATTTACCTATTTATGTATTACAGGGCCTGAGCTAAGCTCTCTGTGTCCTGTCTCCTTGTCCACTCCTGTCATATCTCTCTTTCATCTGATTGACACACACCGCGTCAACGACATAACTGCTCAGTTTATTCCACTTATCAATACTACGATGCGGGAAACTGTACTTTCTCACATCATTTAGACATGTCCTTTATTAGTTTTTTTTCCATGTCCTCGGAGGTAATTACTTGCGGTCACCTTTATCAATTCTCTGTCCAGTATGTCAATCTTGTTCACCAATTTATACATAGTTATCATGTCTCCTCTTGTTCTTCTCTCTTCTAGTGTGGTCAGCCCCAGCTTCCTCAGTCTTTCCTCATAGTCTAACTCCCTGAGTCCTGGTACCATCCTTGTTGCCAGCCTCTGTACCCTTTCAACCTTCTTCACATTTTTCTTCATATGCGGTGACCAGACGCAAGCTGCATATTCTAACTGGGGTCTTATTAAGGTGCATAATATCTTCTTCATCATTCCTTCATCTAGGTAGTGGAATGCAAGGCCATTATTTTGGAGCATGTTATATATTTTCCAAAATATCTTGTTAATGTGTGTGTGTGTGTGTGTGTGTGTGTGTGTGTGTGTGTGTGTGTGTGTGTGTGTGTGTGTGTGTGTGTATTTACCTAGTTGTAGTTTTACAGGGCCTGGGGTTTATGCTCGTGTCATCACTTATCCAATTTTTCTTTAAAACTATGTACTCGTACACTCTTTGCTGACACCACTTCCTCACTCAAACTGTTCCAAGTCTCAACACATCTTTATGGAAACTAAATTTTTAACATCTCTCAGACATCGTCCCTTCCTTAGTTTCTTACTATGCGATCTTGTGCTTCTAAAGTCATATTCTTCTCTCAGGATCAGTTTCTCATTATCCACTTCATCCATTCCGTTAATCAATTTATAAACTTGTATCAGATCCCCTCTCTCTCTTCTCTGCTCCAAGGTTGGTAGATCCATAGCCTTTAGTCTCTCCTCATATGTCATCCCTTTAAATTCTGGAACCATTCTTGTAGCCATTTTTTGTAGTCTCTAATTTTCTTATGTGTTTCTTTTTATGGGGAGTCCACACAACTCCTGCATATTCCAATCTAGGTCTTATTTTAGTGTGTGTGTGTGTGTGTGTGTGTGTGTGTGTGTGTGTGTGTGTGTGTGTGTGTGTGTGTGTGTGTGTGTGTGTGTCACATTAGGGAGAAGATGGAGGGTGTGTGTGGTACTAGGTCATGAGTTCATCTGTGTTATAGGCCAGTGAGTCTGTGGTGTGTTATCCACCCTGAATCACTTGTTTGCTGGCTACATTGTTGTCTTGGTTACCACATTTAGCTGTAGTATACTGCTGTTGTTCTTTCTCCAGATCTCTATTTGTTCACTTGTTCATTCAGTTAATGTAGACTCCTTACTACTATTAACTCTTCTAGTCTTTTCAAAATATCTATGCATCTTTACCATACAGAGTTTAGTGGTTACTTGAGAGCTGTTTTCAGTAATCAATGGTTTGCTACCCCTAGTGTGACATTGTTAGGGCAGGTTGAGATTAAGGCCCAGGGGGAAAGAAGCAGTTGACACCTCCCCATTGTGATGGCAGACACTTAGTGCAATTATGTGTGTATTTATTAATAGACACATAGAGAGAGAGAGAGAGAGAGAGAGAGAGAGAGAGAGAGAGAGAGAGAGAGAGAAAAAGCAAAGCAGATTGGATACTAGATTTTACTTCACTGAAGAATACTGGACTTGAGTGAAGTTTTGATTGTCCTGCCCGCGTGTTCTTTTCTTCTTTCACATGTTTACAAGACTGGTTAATGATCTCTTCTCAGTATCTATTACTAGTCATTGGATTGAGTATATGAGGTAGTAGAATTGTACCCATGGATGTAAAGCATTGCCATCCTTGGTGAAGAAAAGAATGGTTTTATTAGTCTTATTTTCTTTCCTGTTAATGGTCTTTTTATTGAGTCTTGAGTTAGGATGTTTCAAAATTTACCTTGTAGTATGTACCAGGAAAATATCTAAAAAATGAATTTGTGAAAATTAGCATTCGAAACTTAGAGAAAACTCGTCGATGCAAGATATTATTAAGTATGAGGAAGGGGAGGAGGAAACAATAAGAAAATAATGTGGATACTCATTTTTTTCACAGTAATGAGACTATAGGTAATGAGGAAGAGGCTGGAGTGCAACCAGAGCAGGCAGGGTCCTCTTGGCCACACCCACAAGACACGGACATGAAGCGAGCAGCTGCCCAACTCATAGAAAAATACTACTTCCAGCTGACTGTTGGATGTGGTAATGCTCACTGTGATAACCCCAACTGTGCCTCCTCTGGCAAGGTAAGTACACAAGTGACTGCCATGGGGTGATGAAGCCTGTGTAAAAAGCTTAAGCAGGTGTGTTTTGAATGTGGGACAGGTAAGAGAGTCAGTCTTTTGTACCCATGTCTAGTGTGTAGAATGGGTTAATGAGAGTTGGCAGCAATGTATCTGTATCATGATATAGGTGTTTTGGTGTATTAGGAAGAATTCTTTGCATCAATCAGATAATGGTGCCAGTGGGAATAAAGCAAGTTATTGTTGTTTCTAACAAAGTGTGTCAACTTGTATACATACCAGGTAAGAACAGGTGATTGTGATGTTAATGTCCTCTCTCACACTCAGTTGTCTTGCTCCCAGCCTGACAAGACACCTCAGAGTACTTATACACCACTGATGCATGATATTTTTAGCATTGCTACTCTGCTGTTTGCTTATCACAGTTGTGATGAAACAAGTACTCTCTTGAGTGTCAATCTCCCTGTGTTGCAGGTTGGTACCCTGACAAGTAATGAGGCAGCTGGGAAGGCACTCCAACTATGTGCTGCCCGTGCCAGACTGTGTGAGGTGGTAGGTGCCAAGGTTCGCCGGGCTAGTCAGTCCCTGACACTGGAGTCAGGTGTTGCTTCCTCTGTGTCTGGGAAGGGCCACAGCTCTGCCTCAGGAAACACTGCCACATGTTCCCTGGTGCAGGATGTCAACATGGCCAGTGTGTCCACCCCCAGTTCTGCCCTACCCCCTCTCTCCCCCCTGGTGGATGGTCTGAACACGGCCACGGGCCTCACCGAAGAGACGCTCGTCCACACTATAGCTGAGTGTCGCAGTTCTAACAATTACGCTAAACTTAGACGATTGTTGTGGGCAGTATTTTCAAATGAAATTGCCCTCAGACACAGCTTTATACAGAGATCTGAACCTGTAGAGAAAAAGAGTGAATTGCTAGTTAGGAACAAAAGTAAAGACAATGGGGATACCCAGAGCAAGGAGGAGATCCGAGCACAGGAGGGAGACCTGGACAAGGATCTGGACAGTGCCGAGGACACTGCTCGTGAGGGGGAAGTAGCGCGTCTGCTGAGGCGACCCCTGAGGGAGACACCAAAGAGCCATGTAAAGATTTTGTCACTACTCCAAATTCAACTGCCTTAGATGTCAGTGAGGTGCGACGGGCATACGCGGCACTGTTTGAATGCCCTGAGGCGGAATTCAGCAGCACCCTGACCAATGCGGTGGTGCAGCTCCTATCGGACTCTCTGGGTATCCAGCTGCGTGTGTATAAGGATGCCTTTGCTGCCATACCCAACAACATCAATATCTTTATCATCCTGTTGGAGAGTCCAGCACTCAACACCACCGACTTCATTGAGGGCGTGATGCCCAGCCTGTGCCGCACCATTGGCCAGCTACCCGAGAGGGATCAAGCACACCTCACCCGCCACCTGGCCTCCTGGGAGGCTCCCCGCCTGCACCGTCTGTTGGAGAGCCTTCACCAGCTCATCACCATCCGCCTCCTCACCACTGAGTTTATACAGGACTTCACCATCAATGATGAGGAAGCCATCACTTCTGCCACACAAGTCATGAAGCTTCTCTTCTACGCCAGCATCCTTGGCGGTAAGATGGACACCCCTCTCCTACGGGACCTGCCAGCAGAGGATCCCACCCTGGAGTCATCTACCCATGAGGATCCCTTCAGTAGTGTAGGCAAAGACTGGGCTGCCCGTCCCCCACCCAAAGACTCCTTAGGCTCGCTGCTAGGCATACACGTCTTGGATGCCCGAACACCCCTTGTGCCCCTGTCTGAATTCTATGACGACTTCTTGAGTGACCAGCTGGAGATGGATCGGGACTTTGCACTATACAAGGCGGGCAGCAGTGACAAGTTCAGCTTCCTCCACTACCCCTTCATCCTGACACCAGCCACCAAGGCACTGGGCCTCTACTATGACAACAGGATACGCATGTACTCAGAGCGCCGCATGAGCATATACCAGCAGGTGATTGAGGGTATGGCAGCTAACCCCTACCTGAAGCTGAGGGTGCGGCGAGACCATATCATTGACGATGCCCTGGTGGAGGTAAGTTGTAGAGAGTTGTGGGATGTGCTCTCCCTCTGGCTGGTGTTTGATGTTTGTGGTAGATAAATTATGTGAGGAAGATGTTTTTTGAGTATTATTAGTATTTTGTGTCTAGTTGACTTGAATACATGTTCTTTTTAATTTATATGTTGTAAGTTAGTGATGTGATAAGGAGGTATATTGGTGACAAAAGAGGAAGGGACAAGAGAACTAAGAAGTGAATTTTGGGTATGTTATTGAGTAAGAGGACAAGTTGGTCATTGTGTACAACTTTTTCTATGAAGAATAATTGAAGCTAATATTACTTACTTTGTTTTCTCTGAGCTCTGAAATGAAAGCTTGAACTAAAAATTGTTGCTCTGATGTGGAGATTAATAGTTTTAATTTCTACTTCACTTGAAATGAGGTTGCGTAGAAGAAATTGTGTGGTTAAGGCTGTACTACTCCTCTTTATCTGTGTGTTTGTCTTTCTTTTTTTTGACAGGAGTAAAGTCATCTTTGAGGGTGAAAGTAACAGTTTCCATTGTAGTGGTCGGTATTTGCTTGCTATGAAATAGTGACGTTTGAAACATTCTTTCTGTATCAATAAGAGTTATCAACGAAAGACAGTGGAATAGAATCAGTTTAGTATGGCTACTTTATTCAGTTTGTGTTTTTTGCTTGTTTCAGCATCATTTGCTTCATGTATTCTTTTCCTCACATTTAATTTTTCTTTCAATGTTTTCTTATGTCCACAACAGCCCATATTCTAGTAATTCCCTGGGGTTGCATTTTTCTTTAGTCTTTTTAAAATTTTTTTACTTTGTTGTTATACTGAGTAGTAGACAACAACCCTTGTCTTCTTACTTGTCTAGTGACTCTAAGCCCTTTAGTGTCAAAGTAAGGATGTCTTCAGAGCACACCATTACATCATCATTACTTTGCAGCTGGAGATGGTGGCACTGGACAATCCTGGAGACCTGAAGAAGCAGATGGTGGTGGAGTTTGAGGGGGAGCAGGGCATTGATGAGGGAGGCTTGAGTAAAGAGTTTTTCCAGTTGATTGTGGAGCAGATCTTCAACCCAGATTATGGTGAGATGGCGTTGAAACAGAGATGTTGCTTGCTCGTATTTGCTTGTGCTAGATTAAAACATTACTGTAGTGAATTTATTGTATTGAGTTATGATACAAGATTTTTATGTGAATTATTTGCTTACATAATTCATGAAAGTATTGCAGTACAACAAAACATGTCTGTTTTTTAGACTCTCACTTTACATTGTGGGAAGTGACAGGTTGTAATCTTGAATAGACTTTATTAGCATATGGTTCATGCTTTCTCCCACTGGCAGGCTTGTCTTTCAAGGAGGATAAGGATAAAGACTTTAATACTATGTAATGAAAGAATTATTTAGTAAATGTGTAAACAAAACCATGAAATAGAAAATTTAGAGTACAAATCTTTATGTGCCTAAATATATGCACTAGCAAATTTAGTTTTAAACACAGTTGAAGTTCATTTCTCCGTAGACATACTCAGTGTTGTCTCTCAAGACAGTGTGTGTGATTGCTGCCATAACCACAGTTGTTTGTGGAAAATTAAGAAAATAGAGTGTTTAAAAAAATATCCTGGTAATGGAGTGCAATCAGTGTTACGTACAGTAAGCCCTCGATATAACGGATCTTGATATGCTGGATATCGGATATAATGGACAAAAAATCCCAGCTGGAACGGATTTTCATCCGTTATAGCGACGGCGTCGTTCCATAACATGTTGCAGGAACTTAACGTGGCATGCCATGGGAGTGGGGCAGAGACGGGTATAAGTACCAGACAAACTTTGGGATATAAAGGATCTGTCTGGTATTTCCATCGGATGTAACTGATCCTCACTTATAATGGATCTTCAGATATAACGACAGACCCCTGTCCCCATATCGTCTGTTATATCGAGGGTTTACTGTATTGTAAGAGCTTCTTCATGCTTTCTTTGTTTACTAGTAAGAGATATCATGTCACTGTGAACACTGAAACATCCATGTGTTTTTATCCCCAGCCATGTTTTGCTTCAACAATGAGAGTCGCACCTTCTGGTTCAACCCAAACTGCTTTGAGAATGATGCACAGTTCACACTGGTGGGCATCGTGCTGGGTCTGGCCATCTACAACAACGTGATCCTGGACGTGCACTTTCCACCTGTCATGTACAAGAAGTTGTGCAGCAAACCAGGCTCCTTCCATGACCTGCGGGACTGGAACACGGTGAGGAATCCTGTATGCTAACATAGTAGTGGTAGTAGCAGTATTAATAATAATAATTGTTGACCAAGTGCAATACACCTTTGCAACAAAGTCTCTTCTTACTAAATTGATGTTTCAGATGAAAGTATTCTGGAGGTTGAAATTGATTGTTATACACTATTCCATAAGGAGAGGGAGAACAGGAAGGGACGAGGTGCAGTGCTATTCAATAGGGACACATTGCAATGTTGCATTATCAATAGAAATAAGACAGATAGCAAAACAGAGTCCTTATGGGTGGATCATAATCAATAGTAATGGGTTTAGTGTGCAGGCCACTGAATGGTACAAATTAAATCAACTCCACACTATGGGAGGAAATGAATAGAGCAGCCAGGTACAGTCAGGCATATGTGGTGCTTGATTTCAATTATAGGAATATTGATTGGAGCAACATTGAAGCAGAAGAATTTCTTAAGGTCATTCAGGATACTTTTTAAAACTGGAAATTTTAGAATCCATACAGGGAAATAATATTCTAGATGTAATTCTGACTAATAGGAAGGAAGCAGTTGCACTGGAATCCATACAGGGAAATAATATTCTAGATGTAATTCTGACTAATAGGAAGGAAGCAGTTGCATTGGTAGCTGTTGGTGACCAGCTAGGTAACAGTGACCACAGTGAAATTAGTTATAAAATGAAATAGTGTGAAGCTTTTAAAAGCAAAAACACCAAGAAAGTACGTGATGTTAGGAGAGTAGTTTTTAAGGAATTAAAAAGGTATCTCCAGGGAGTTGACTGGCAATGGGCAGAGAGGGAAGGTCAGGTAAGGCCCAGAATAGAGGTGAGAGAGAGAAGGCTGAGTGTGAGAGGTGGGGGATGTGTGTGAAGAACAGGCAGAGGGGAGAAATGATAAACAGAGGGATGAGAGAGTGTTAAGTGAGGTGCAGGGTTAGGTCAGGTCATACTGAGATGGGGGATGTGAGGCTGAGGGAGATTGAAAGTGTTGATAGGAGGGGACCAGGACAGGTAAATGTTGTTAAGGTGTATAAATATTTTGTTGATAGATTACATACAAGCCAAGTTGCTAACATCCCATCTAAAACAATAAGATCACACAAGAATGACCCAAAGTGGATGACAGATAGATTAAAACACTATATAGGATGGAAGAGAAATATATATATATATATATATATATATATATATATATATATATATATATATATATATATATATATATATATATATATATATATATATATATATATATATATATATATATATATATATATATATATATATATATATATATATATATATATATATATATATATATATATATAAGAGATTAAAGACAGGAGATGAGGCTTTAAGGCCACAATATAACAAATTAGAAGAGTTAGGAGGTTAACAAGGAAAACTAAAGCAATTATGAGTTGAAGGTAGCCAGCCAGGCAAAGATGGATCCCAAGGGATTTTTTTAGGTATATAGAATGAAAAAATAGAGAAGAAATAAATCCTTTAAAAGCAGCTAACAGGGAGCTGGTTAGTTCTGGGGAGGAGATTAGTAGAATTATGAATTAGTATTTTTTTAACTGTTTCTACTCCGGAAAACATGCAGGAAATTCCAGGTAGTGAACAGATTTTTAGAGCAGGAGAGAGTGAGAAGCTGACAGATATTTCCATAATTAAGGAAATCGTGGAATATGAGATATAGGCTAAAAATATTCAAGTCATCTGGACCTAATGAAATATATCCAAGAGTACTTAAGGAATGCAAGGTCGTCAGTGAGCCATTAGCATCGATCTTTAGGATGTCACTAAAATCAGGTTAGCTATTGTTCCCATATTTAAGAAGAGAGGTAAAGCTCTAATGTGTAATTATAGACCTGGCAGCTTAACTTTAATTGTAGATAAGTTGAGCCAATAATTGTTAAGAATATTACAGAGCATCTAGACAAACACAAGTTGATTAATTACTCTCAACACGGCTTTACAAAGGGAAAGTCGTGCGTTACAAACTTGTTAAGTTTATCTTAGAATTTATGAGGCGGTAGATAATGGTGATAGTTATGACATTGTATACCTAGATTTTAGTAAAGCATTTGATATGGTACCACATCAGATGCTCTTGAGAAAAGTTAGGGTGCTTGGGATAGAGGGAAAAATATTAGGCTGGATCAAGTCATAGTTAGGTAATAGGCAACAGAGAATTCTAATAATATGGCTCTAATTCCAAATGGGGCCAAGTAATTAGTGGGATGCCACAAGGATCAGTTTTAGGGCCATTGTTATTTTTAATAAATATTAATGATCTGGGTAGTAGAATTAGTAGTGATATTAGTAAATTTGTGGATGACAGAAACATAGGTAGATTGATTAGGTTAGATTTGTATGGCATCGCCTAGCAGGCAGATTTAAATGGGATGAATTAATGGACAGATAGATAGCATATGCAGTTTAACATTAACAAATAAAAAGTATTGAGCATAGGTAGAAGAAATCCACACAATAGGTACATAATAAACTATGAGGCCCTGGTAGGTTCAGAACATGAAAAAGATTTAGGAGTTGTAGTTAATTCAGATTTTGGTCTAAGAAAACAATGTATAGAGGCTAGAAATAAGGCAAATAGGGTATTAGGATTAAATTTTAGGACAGTTCAAAGTAGAAGTTCCGAGGTAACATTAAACTGCGCATCTAAATTATGCTGTAGAGTTCTTGTCCCCACATTATAGGAAGGATATAGGTCTATCAAAAGCATTACAAAGGAGAATATCTAAAAAGATACATGGGATGAGGGATATTTCATATGAAGCAAGATTGAAGATAATAAATTTACATTCCTTTGAAAGATGTACAGTAGTTTAAGACTGGACTTGATAGAAGTATTTAAGTGGTGTAGGCATTATAATAAAGGGGACATGAGCAAGGTTCTTAGGATCAGTAGTAGGAATAGAAACAGAAATGGTGTTTAAGCTTGAGAAATTTAGGTATAGGAAAGAAATGGGAAGGAACTGATTCTCTAACGAGAGTGATTAATGAATGGAATGGACTCAATAATCATATTGTTAATACTGAGTCAAGACAGAGCTCTAAAAGATTTGATGAATTTATGAATGAGGACGATAGGTGGATTTAGGTAGTTTAGTTCACATGGACTGCCACATGTAGACCTGGTGCTTACTGCTTCCTTAAATTTATGTTCTTATGTCTGCTTCAATTTGTTAGCAAGTACTTTTATTTTTCTAGTTTAAGTTCTTTCTTTTGCCTTTTGTTCTCGTGTGATGTTACTTATTTACGCTGTGTATTCCTTTTTTTTAATATCTATGTATTGTTTTTGCTAGTCACAGAGAGAGAGAGAGAGAGAGAGAGAGAGAGAGAGAGAGAGAGAGAGAGAGAGAGAGAGAGAGAAGAGTTCCCTCCATTCATGATTTTTCCTTGCCTGATGAAGATACTAGAACCAAACTCCCTTCATTGCCTTCCCTCCCTCCTCAGACGCTGTACCGGAGTTTGGTGGAGCTGCTGGAGTACGAGGGTGATGACTTAGAGGAGGTGTTCATGCAGACCTTCCGTGTGGGATACCAAGACGTGTTTGGCACCAGCCTCACCCATGACCTGAAGACTGATGGGGACAACATTCTCGTCAGCCAGGCCAGCAAACATGTATGAAGGACTCCTTGTGCTTACTGGTGTTTTTTGTGGGTCATTCCAACTTGATGTGTTTATATATATACACTAGCAAATTTGGTTTTAAACAGTTAAGGATCACTCCTCCAAAGACATACTCAATTGTTGCCTCTCAGACAGTTTTTGTGAATGGTGCCCTAACCACAGCTGTCTGTGGAATATGAAGAAAATGGAGTATCTTAAGATAACCATCCTGGAATGAAGTGTACAGGGATTTCTCGATTCATGCCTGTTTAAAATATGCGATTTAGGAATCAGATGAGGTAAAAAACCTAGTCATTTTTTTTTTATGGTACACAGATTGTTTAGAATAATATGATGTCAAGAAAATCAAGTTGCACGGCTGGTTTAGTTCCGTGATGTGGTCACCAGGTGTCCCATGTGTACCGCCAAAATTTTGTCCCTTCCTGTGGTGCTTCAAGCTCATTGTTAGTGTGGAACACTAGAAAAAAAAAAAAAAATGATTTCAAAGATGCTTTTCTGGTATGGCAAGTCTTGAGAGTTATGAGATTTCACAAGACATTTGTTTGTGCCTTCACATTTGTCATCACAGCTGATCACAGCACATAGGCACTTCACCCCCAGGACAGCTAGTGATGCATGATAATGTCGTCAGGGAGATCATTGTATGCCATCTTGCTGTCAGTTAGAGGCTGTTACTATAGCAGTGACGATCCTTTGTTTATTCCAGCTGAGAGATGCACAAAAATGTTTTATATAGGATACTGGCTGCAGAGACTGCAGGGTTTGTGCTTAGTTGCTTTCTCAAATGCAAGTCTGGAGTCCAGGAATAGATTAATCTATTTTACATTGATTCCCATGGAGAAAATGGTTTTGGTTCATGAATATATATATATATATATATATATATATATATATATATATTATAATTTTTTTTGTAGGAAAGAGTGCCAGCCAAGGTAAAAAAAAAAAAAGATTGAAGAAAAAGGACCAATTGAGTGTTAGTTTCTCTCTCTCTCTCTCTCTCTCTCTCTCTCTCTCTCTCTCTTGATGCTACAGGTGACACAGAATTTCTTCTAAGTCAGGCCTTTGTATCAGCAGCGCCTGTAGGGAAAATAAGAAAAAAAAAAAACATAAACAACAAAGAGGACAATCACCATCTTTCACACCACTAATTCCTGCATCTAGCACACCACATTCTCTCCAGGAACTCTTTTACAGCTTCAATCATCCTTTCATTCGTCTCCCCACAGAGTCCCAGCAGCACCACCATCCATTCCCTTCCTTGTGCTTGTGAAAAATAGCCATTTGTCTTGGTTTAGATACAGAATTTCTATATATTATGTGTGAAAATATAGACAAATGAATGAAATCGAAATAGCTAAAATCTGCAGTGTAGTCTAATTGTATGAATATTAGATTTAAATCTTGTTCAAAATATGAATTACTTATATCACTTCATGAAAGTGAAAATAAGAGTGGTGTGCCAGAGATCTGCATTGTGAAGGTAGCTTTCTTATCTTGAATATTATTTTCAGCTTTATGAACAAAATTTTCTTTTTTTTGTCCTTTCATATCCAAGATTTTCATTTCTGTATAGATGTAATGTTGCTGTAACTTAGCTTGTGTTCCATCACCAGGAGTTTGTGGAGTTGTATGCTGACTTCCTCCTCAACAAGATGGTGGAGCGGCAGTTCCGTGCCTTTCGTCGGGGCTTCAACATGGTGACTGATGACTCACCGCTAGTCAACCTCTTCAGGCCTGAGGAGCTGGAGCTGCTCATATGTGGCTCCCAGGTGGGTGGTGTGCTGAAGGTGGTGGTGGTGGTGGTGACGGTGACAACAACATAGGAAGTGTTCATTATTTTCTACTTCATGTTGTGTGTTGTTCTGAATATGATTTGGTTGTCCCCAAGATTGAAAATATTTTAGACAGATTTATTACCTCCTGAGATAGCTGTAGCAGTAGTTTTGTGCAGAAAGCTCATGTGATACACCCTTTTTTTTTTTGTTTTGTGTTTGGGCTTCCTTAATGCTTTATAAATCTAAGAGAAATAAAGAGTAAGACATTTTAAGGGATGGTGTTGATCTTTCAGGAATGTACTGATTGATTTGAAGTGCTGCAATAGTGAGGCTGTGTGGCACAGTATTTACTAATGGTTGAGGGGATGAGCAGAGCATATTGACACTATCAGTATGCTTTAAAGCTTTGTTATCACTTAAAGCATTCAATAATACTTGCCTAAAACTTAATGTTAGATGAGAGCTGCAAGAAGCCATCAGGCCTACACATGGCAGTCCCCACATAAAACATCCCTACATTTCATGCCCATGTATAAATTTCTAGTCTTTCTTGGACCTCTGATGAGCACCTACTTTCCAACAGCACTACGACTTTATGGAGCTGATGAAGTCAACAGAGTATGACGGTGGCTACACTAGTGAGACTCCCATCGTGCAGGCCTTCTGGGAGCTGGTGCACGACATGACCACCGAGGACAAGAAACGTCTCTTGCAGTTCACCACGGGATCGGCCAGGGTGCCTGTTGGGGGCCTGGCCAGACTGAAGCTCATCATTGCAAGACATGGCCCGGACTGTGACAGGTGTGACAGTGAGCTGTACAGGTGCCCAGAGAGCATGTATGGTACAGAGATATGATTGTCAATGGTGCATCAGAGATTAGGAATTAATGTCAGAGACTAACGGTTCAGAGGATATCATTATGAAGGTGCAGAAGTGTTTTGATAAAAGAAAAGGATGTAGAGGATAGAACTTTTATTATATATTATCCATCTCTTTGTAGATTAGAAGGTGACTGACTCATGTGAGTCTCATGAATGGTTTTACTTCATTGTTAGGGTTGTGTATAGATATGGTGTTACATCTTGTTCAGGAACCTCTCATTTATTATACAGAGGGAAGATCAAATGCAGGAAATTCAGACACCACTTTTTAAAAAAACAAGTTTCCATGATAATGAGACACAGATGCAATAGCTTTGGTAGCTTAAAAGCTAGTATGATCAGTGAGGTGCTCCAGGAACTGCAAAAGACAGAGCTAGAAGTGCAGAATGGACAAGAATTGTTTTTCTTCACTATTAGTAATACCAAGACAGAGCTAGGAAGTGCAGAATGGACAAGAATTGTTTTCCTTTACTATTAGTAATACCAATTTTTATTGTTGTTTTGCAGGTTGCCAACTGCTCACACCTGCTTCAATGTTCTTCTTCTTCCGGAATACTCGAGCAAAGAGAAACTGAGGGATCGTCTGTACAAGGCCATCAAGTATGCTCAGGGCTTTGGAATGCTCTGAGGAAAGCCGGTGAGGAAGCACGTATTAATCAGCATGTGCCTGTGGTGGCTATAGGTGCTGTATGCCAAGCTGATCTAGAAGCCATGCCTTGGCCTTTTCATGAGGACAGCAGATTGGTACACTCATAAATTAGCCATACCATAAACAGAATATGAATCACTGATAAATGGGCTAGGTAGGTGTGATTTGTGGATCAGTTCAGCATGTGGGGTATAGAAAGGAATTGAATTTAATATTGGTATTAATACTAGTATGTAAATTCTAACTTTCTTTAGTACCATGATGCATTTCCATATTTGAGGCGTTGCGTGACATAGGGCGATAAGCGCTAAAAACAAAAAACGGAGAAAAACGCGGGTCAAATTTTTGTGACATTTGGAATGCGATAGCTCAGCAACGGATCAAGCTAGAGAGTTGGGTTTGGTCTTAAAAGAAAGCTTAGAATGTCTACTTTATGTCTGTCATAAAATCAAACACATCATCTTGCCATAATATAAAAGGATTAACGGTGAAATTATTTTTTAGCTGTTTTTCACAGTGTTAAATCGGCGAAAAATGTGGTCATCGGTTTATATCTCAGAACTATGATAAGTTATTGAAAAAATATACCATGCATAAAGTAAACATCCTAAGCTTTTATTTAAGACCAATCTCAGCTCTCTAGCTTGATCTTTTTTTTAGCTATCGCATTCCAAATGTCGAAAACTTTGATCGCGTTTTTCTCCTTATTTTATTCAATCAATATCCTACTATAGTGCTTGAAACATGACTCCAAACCCACACAATCATAATCACATCATAGCAAAATACAAAATAACAATAAAACACGATAAGAAAAATCTTCAAAATCGAAAAAGAGAGATTAAGAGGAGAAAAAGTAAAGTAGAAGACATGAAAAAAGGAAAAGAAATACACCTAAAGGATTCATGTATTTTCTTAATGTTATCTAAGCCCAACTTATCATAACAACCATCCTTGCATGCAGGCCCTACCTCACGCTTTTTTATGACTTTCCCTGTATCTCGGCTCACGTATTCCTGGCCAGTGTTCCGTTTGGTTTTCGCCACAATTCTCTTCCACTCACTAGGGCTGGGGTCTGTTTTGCGTCGTAATAAGCCCCCTTCGGCAATCCCCTCACCACTGTTAGAAGCCATCACACGGTATCTGCTGACCAATGTTATATAAAAACACAAAAAAGTTAATAATCACGGGGCTTGCGGAGACAATAGCGTAGACTGGCTTGGCTGGTGGCGGGCCGCGGGCAGCTGGGGATGCACGGCAGGCAGTGAATGGCGAGGTAGAGCTATGAGGTACACTACGCAGCAAGGGATTGGTCACTCGGCTTGTCGCTTATCTCCCCTTGTGAAGGCTGGGTTGATGCATGACGGATGGAGCTACAGTACGGAGAAAAGTTAATGTTATGGGATTTTTGACCATGAAGGCATTGGCACTTACTCCTAAGTTTGGTACCGCTGGAAAGCTGAGACTCTGGCAAAGACAGTGCTATACATAACTCAATTTCGTCTATGGTGGTGCTTATCTCCCTCCGTCATGCAACGCCTCATTTATTCTGCCTACTATTTGGCAATTTATACAGCTTCAGATATTCATATGGGGGATTAAAATAATGTGTCTTGCCATTAATTTCCTGACCATCATAAACCCTTCTTCAATTTTCTGACCATCATAAACCCTTTTATGTCCATAACACTGTCTAATCATACCCAAAACTGTGATAGTACTAGGATGAAATTTTAAGTATATACACATGCATTATCTGATGTTTGTTAGGACTTGTTGATTGGCGACAACAAATCAGTACTTGATCCACCTTCTGCATATGAACCATATGAACATTGTAATAAATAGTATGATAATTAGATGGTACTCTTTAAAGGAGATATCTGACAGTTCTTAAGATATACTTACCTTTGCAGGAGGGTTTGTAGCATCTTGTACAGATCTTTGATACATATATTTATGGGGGGATTGATGTGTTGCATGTATCTTAAAAGATGAGAGCCAATATAATTGATTCCAATAGTATCGACAAAGAGTGAGAAGGATGTAGTGAGAGCAGCCAAAATGAAGGTTAGGAAACAACTATATTCTTTGAAGTGTGTATAATGATACCTTAAAAGACTCTCCAGAGACAACTAGGACAGACTAACTATATTCTTTGAAGTGTGTATTATGATACCTCGAAGACTTTGCAGACAACAACTGAAATGTGTATTATGAAACCTCGAAGACTGCAGATAACAACTAGGACACAGATTTTATTTTTTGGAAAAAAAAAAAAAAGTCAGTATGGTTGCGAGTTCTTTGAACTCTTAGAACATTAGAAGCTTTTTACTTACAAGATCACAAGTTTGACACACAAGGGAATAAAATTTTTGGATTATGGTTCAGCAGTAACAGTCTTGGAGGAGCAGCAGCAGTGCAGTACATGGGAGACTCCAACAGGAGAGGTAGGGATATCTGGGGAGAAGTGGTTGGTGTCAGAAAAGTGAAGTAGTCTTGTAAAAGTTTGACTAGAAATTGCACGTTAGTTATTTATTCATCATTACAAAGGCTTGGGCAATGATTTTCCCAAGTTATAGTAACTGACTGGATTGTCATATTATAAATGCTGGTTTTGGTAGAGATGAAGTTCATCTTCCACAACTTGGTAAGGGATTAAGTTAATCATCCAATGAGTTTTGGAAAAAAAAAAAAATCCACATGCAGGCCAAACCTGTTACTATAATGACATTTTTTCAGCCACCTTCAGGAAGCTGCAAGTACAAAAAAAAGTGAGGAGTGAGTATATAGGGACTTTTTTCAATACAAGAGGAACCTAGCCAAGGGCAACAAAACAGCAATTAAAAAACAGCCTCTGAAATGCTTGTTGCCGAGTTAGTAGCCAAAAGAATGGTATAAATGTCTTTAAGTCATCTTAAGTTAAGGTTATAGATAGGTTGAAATACTGAAACAGGCAGGGGGTTCCAAAATTTACCAGAGATAGATCTGAATGATTTGAGAAAACTTTAATTCTTGTATTAGAGGTGGACAAAATAAGGGCAAAAGAAAGTAAGTCTTGTGCAGTGAGGCTGTGGGAAAAGGATAGGCATGAACTTACCAAGATCAAACGAACAGCTGGCATGAAAATAACAGTAGAAGAAAGGAAGAGATGCAACAAAAAAGAGGCTGAAGATAGTCAGAAGAGTAATTGGTTAGAAAAAGCCTTGATTGCACCGCCTAAAAAAAAAACTAATATCTCATACATGTGAATAATGCTCCATAGATGGCCTATAAAATTCCCATTGGGAGGGAGGTAGAAAATGATGAGACTATTCAGAATGGCTAACTTCATAGAGGTGATTTTGGCTAGACAAGAGATGTTAAGTTTTCAGTTTAGATTATAACTGAAGGACACATCAAGGATATTCAGGGTAGAAGAGGGGAATAGTTGTGTGGAAGGTTTTGTCAAATGGAGGTATGAAGTTTTTTGACTCATTGAACAAAATTAACTTGCTCTGCCCCAATTAGAAATTTATGAGAAATCATAAATTAGGCATACTGTGCCTTCCCTGAGTAATTTATTTACTTCCTGAAGGTTTGGTTGTCTCTGAAAAGGCATGGAAAAGTTCAGGGTGGTATCAACATTTATATGTTGTTGCCAACACAGGTTTCAAGTAATTAATAATATATTTATTAAGTCACTTATCCCCTAAAGAGTGGGTGGATGGTATCTATAGTCGACATATAGAGGACAGGTAGGATCTACACGCATTTGATGTACTTAAATTTCAAATTTCACCAAGATTTTTTTGGTCCATGAATATCTTTCCCCTCACAACGATGTCACCATCTGAGCCTCAGTGTCCTATGAACCACACTAATGTACAGTCGGAAAATTATCATTCTTCTTCCTCTCAATACTCACACAAGGATAACTGGCCTATGACTTCCACTCCACAAAAGGGTAAATATGATCCAGAAAAACCTCTTGTTGAAAAAAGGTTGTTAGAAGTTACTCTCTCAAGCCTCAAAAGTGGTTTCATCGGAGAAAAAATAAAACCCTATTAAAGTGTTTCATTGAAGTACATTCTTTCAGCCATGACAATTATAATTTTTTATGCATGTTACAAGTCAGACAACAATACCATTTCCTTTAATGTGTCTGTAGAATGATGGATTTGAGCATTAATATGAATGAGTGACATTTACTGGTGAGTGGTGAGGGAAGTAGATAAGGAAGCTTGGGTTCCCCAGCTGGGGCTTCAGGGAACTATTTGAACACAGGCTGAGAAAAGACAATTATTTCAATTTATTACTTCGCTACACACACACCACATCCCTCTAGAGAGTTTGGGTTCACGTGCTACTGAAAAGCAAGGATTGACAAGTGTGATGCCATTAAGTTTTCTTTAATTGGTCAAGATAGAAATGGTAAATTGGTGATGGAAAATGATTTTTTTTTTTTTTGTAGAATTGTCAAAACGACTTGCTGGGAGTATGTGAGAAACATGCCCGTTCTTTAGGGGTTAATATCCGAAATTTAAATTAAGAGTATCATAGATTAACTTGAAGTTTTTATCTTTCAGTTATGGAAAAGTGTGTTGCCCAGCCAGATATGCCTTGCTTCAGTTCAACATGATGCAGATTAGAAAGTTAAGTTGCCTTGATGAAAATCAGTGTACAAATTAAACAATATATTCTTATTCATTGCAAAATTTTGCATGGCAGAAAATACTACCATGGTATGACTTCATATTTTCCTATTTTATATGAGAGCTGAGATCCTTTAGTGTTTGTGGCCTTTGCAGGATATAAGTGTATCACTTATCACACTTGTGCACTGGCGGCACTGTGCCATTACTTCATCGTGGGCTGTTGTGCATCACGGCATTGGCTATTCAAGACGGGCTTTGTTCCCTGCAGCTAAATGGATGCTTCCTTTCTTTAATGAGCTGAAGTTTTTAAAGTTTTATTGCATTTTGCAGATGTTGCAGTTTACATTATGTAGAATTTTAGACTGTAGATAAATAATTTTTCAAATTTGTTTACTCATAGGTTCCATAGACACGTTATTTTTTTAATCCATTTAGACCTCATAGGTATTTAAAAGTTATGAAAAATGCTCAGATTGTTAAGTAAATGCTAGAATATCACCACCTATGAAGAAATCTGAAGCACCTGGTACTATTGTGACTAAATTCCACTAAAGATTTGTACATAACATAGCGTGGTGAGATGAAGATGTGCGGTCACCTGTTACATAGAAGGCTGTGCTGTGCTACAGTGTAACCAGACTATAGATAGAATCCACACGCATGTAACTGTTTTGTATCATTTGTCCATACTTTGAGATCCCAAGCATTACCTACTTACTGATCCTGAGGCTAATGTACCAAGCAGCACTGTTTTGCTGTTGAAGGTTTATACATTTTGTATGTGATACTTGAATGATAAGTGTAAATAAAGACAGCAAAATTCGCGCATAAACTCACTTCTGGTCTTACTTTTACTGTGTGGGGGCTTATGGGGAGTGTGGAGTGGTGGTGGGGAGGAAGGGACATCAGGTGCAGTGGGCCACAACTTCCTGAAAGGTTATAGTAGAGAAAAGAATAAAGAATGTTAATTACAAGGAATGGGAAAAAAAAAAAAAAAAAAAAAATATATATATATATATATATATATATATATATATATATATATATATATATATATATATATATATATATATATATATAATGAAAGGGAAGGAAACTAATGTAAACATACATGAAATGATAAATGTGAACATGAACGGAAGGAAGAAAAAGTAAATCAAAAGAATCTTAAGATTAAATCAATTTAAAAAATTATGGAAACAAATATTTACACAAGTTATATGATTATGCATTTATGTAAAGATGAATTGTAAGAAAATGAAAGATTGAAGAAATTAAGACTACTATAAAACTAAATACATTAAATCTAAGTTAAGACCTCTTGAACATTATAAAAAAGAACACTACAACGTGTTGGTTCTTTCCACTATAATTGTGGAAAGTTGAAAAAAAGGCAAGATGATAGTATCATTGCTATATATTCTTAAACAGCTAAGCATCAATCTCAAGTTAAGACAGCCGTCCTAACAAGCTCGTGTAACTAGACTTATCCTGCTGGGATGGTGAGTGGTGATCCAGGGAAGAGGCAAGGATGATAGTACAGTATTAACCTGACCACTGTGGGTGTACATGGGAAACAGTCATATTTGAGATTTTGCTTTAGGGAGGAGGCTGAATAGTCAAGAACGAATACATAGAGACACATCACATGAACCGTCCGTTTGGGGACAAAAATATTAGACATATTGAAAATGGAATTATCAAAAGGCGCGGACAAGAGCGCTCATGAATACTTCATGCCCGCTGTGGATCTGTCCATTGCCACTGCCATCGCTTCCTGAGTCGAGAGGGAGAAAGATAAATCTGAGTCATCCAGTATGATTAAGCCAGACAGTATTGCGTGCACTAACCAATATTACGTATGAGCAGTGAATACCCGCGCACTACAGTGGTGTCGTTTTCCAGCAATATTATCGTTTCCTTTTAAGAACGATTCATTCCCTTACTTCATGCTGAAGTAGGATTGTATGCTGAGAAGCCATAGAGTGGCACGAGGCGGACATCTTCCTGCGACACTTGGCAATTCTTGAGTTGTGGTAATATTACGCACAGTTTCACACATTATACTGTAAATTCATCCCATGCAGAGTGAAGACGACCTACAGCAGCAGCTACTCTTCAAGGTCACCATAAGAATAATTGTGGCTTTGTTCTAGCAAAATTATTTCCTCAATCACAAATATGCATTTCCTTTCTTCCTGCCAACTATAAAATGCGAGACATTAATTAAATGAAATAACGTTAGCCATAAAGAGTGACTGACGCGCCAGCACTACCTAGCATCTCCATAGAGGTAAAGTTGTCAGGACATGTGTGGCTAAAACCATGCATACCAAGACATCCGCTTCACGTATCAAATAAATATAAAATCTGCTAATAGAAATTAAGTGTCTTGAAAATGAGATGTTCTTGATGTCACCCAGGATTTTTTTTTTTTTTTTACTAAAGACCAAAAAACGTAATGTTACTCATATATTGTAACTTCTAAAACACAAAGTAAAAAGAACAGCATTGGAGGAAGCTATCACAGAAAAAGATGGGATTATAAAATCTTTTTCCTTTAACTCAATATGCAACAAGCAATTGCTCTTACTAGAAACTAGCATATTAACTGAGCATTATTGGTTTATCAGAAATGTACTTCGGGGAAAAGGTGGTTTTACTGCCGTTTGATATCTCGGGTCACACTTTTCTACTGTGCCCATCCTCTCAAGGGAAGCCTGGGAAGGATAACGAGGCTTTAGAAATACTAGTGAATAAAATAAATAAAAGAATAGTACATAGAATAAAGGAAGTTAGTGTGAAGACAAACTTAATCCAACTTCAACATAATCCAGCGACAAGTGACCTGTCTTCAATCATCCACTTCAGTTTTCACTTCATTCCACAGTCATACGAGGTCCTTCACCCACCCGCCCATTGCTTGTCTGCACTACCATTAAGCGTCCCTCTCATACTTTTTTTTTTTTTCCCCCTTTCCGCTATACCTTCCTATCCCTCCTCTCTTTTCCTTTCCTTTCCTCGTTCCCTCTTGTTCGTTCTCCCATCCTCCCTCACACTCCAGTTCCTGCACACGAAGCCAGTAACCAGTTTGAAGCAGTAGTATGTAGTTAACCACGGTCGCCTTCTGGTCACCCAGCCAGTCTTCCCCATTAAGGAGCGAGCTCAGAGCTCATAGACCGATCTTCGGGTAGGACTGAGACCACAACACTCCACACACCGGGAAAGCGAGGCCACAATCCCCTCGAGTTACATCCCGTACCTATTTATTGCTAGGTGAACAGGGGTCACACATTAAGAGGCTTGCCCATTTGCCTCGCCGCGCCGGGACTCGAACCCGGGCCTCTCGATTGTGGGTCGAGCGTGCTAACCACTACACTACGCGTGTGTGTGTGTGTGTGTGTGTGTGTGTGTGTGTGTGTGTGTTTCACTGTTTGATCTGCTGCAATCTGACGAGACAGCCAGACGTTACCCTACGGAACGAGCTCAGAGCTCATTATTTCCGATCTTCGGATAGGCCTGAGACCAGGCACACACCACACACCGGGACAACAAGGTCACAACTCCTCGATTTACATCTCGTACCTACTCACCGCTAGGTGAACAGGGGCTACACGTGAAAGGAGACACACCCAAATATCTCCACCCGGCCGGGGAATCGAACCCCGGTCCTCTGGCTTGTGAAACCAGGGCTCTAACCATTGAGCTACCGTGTGTGTGTGTGTGTGTGTGTGTGTGTGTGTGTGTGTAATTCACCTCGGTCGTCAGCTGGTCACCCAGCCAGTCTTCCCCATTACGGAGCGAGCTCAGAGCTCATAGACCGATCTTCGGGTAGGACTGAGACCACAACACTCCACACACCGAGAAAGCGAGGCCACAACCCCTCGAGTTACATCCCGTACCTATTTACTGCTAGGTGAACAGGGGCCACACATTAAAAGGCTTGTCCATCTGCCTCGCCGCTTACCGGGACTCGAACCCGGCCCTCTCGATTGTGAGTCGAGCATGCTAACCACTACATAACGCGGTGTGTGTGTGTGTGTGTGTGTGTGTGTGTGTGTGTGTATGCCTACGTAGATATTTTCGTACAGAGTATTTCAGCCGAGGGCATGTTGTCCTATCTACAGTGCAAAAGACAGAGACAAAGAGTACTACCCACAGTCCCACACCTTACACACGAACATATGCAAACTCAAAAGTCTCACACCTCAGAAGAGACGAAGAAAAGTATCCTGGTAGCAGAAGAGCGGAGACGGGGCGGCTACGTGACCGGGACTCAAAGAAAACTGCGTAGTAACCTTAAAGTGAATCTGAATACAGCCCCGACTGAAGCCTTACGAGTCACCAAGCCACACCCCACTGCAAAACAACGAAGCTTCGAATCATGCAGTGAAAAATTACACTGATTGTTTGATACAGAGAGAGATTTTCAATAATACGTGTTGCATTCATGTGTGTATGTGTGTGTGTGTGTTTCACTGTTTGATCTGCTGCAGTCTCTGACGAGACAGCCAGACGTTACCCTACGAAACGAGCTCAGAGCTCATTATTTCCGATCTTCGGATAGGCCTGAGACCAGGCACACACCACACACCGGGACAACAAGGTCACAACTCCTCGATTTACATCCCGTACCTACTCACTGCTAGATGAACAGGGGCTACACGTGAAAGGAGGCACACTCAAATATCTCCACCCGGCCGGGGAATCAAACCCCGGTCCTCTGGGAAGCCAGCGCTCTAACCACTGAGCTACCGTGTGTGTGTGTGTGTGTGTGTGTGTGTGTGTGTGTGTGTGTGTGCGCTCGCGCGCGCGTATTTACCTAATTATATATATTATAGGGTTGGAAGGCTCAAATAGGGCTTATAATGTCCTGACTCCATATCTATATTTATCCAACTTTTCTTCGGTTACAGTAACGACTTCCTCATTCAAGCCATTCCAGACATTCACAGTTCTATGTGGAAAACTATACTTCAAGTCCAATAAACACAGATAACTCTTTCCGATATTCTTTGAGTGTCCTCTCGTCCATCTTTAGTTCCATCCTCTTTCAGCAACAGCAGGTCTTGCCTAACTATCTTTTAATGCAGTTAACTATTTTGTACATCGTAATCAGATCTCCTCTTTCTCTTTTATCTTGCAAAGTTGGCAATACTATTTCCTTCAATCTTTTTCATATGTTATGTTTTTTTCAGCTTCGGTACTGTGTGTGTGTGTGTGTGTGTGTGTGTGTGTGTGTGTGTGTGTGTGCAGGTCTGTGGTGTCGTAAATGGTGTAGGTGGCCGGACAGCAGCAAGGTGAGCGAGTGGGAGTGAGGAGTGAGGAGGTTTATGGGGTCGGTGACTAATGTCCCGGGCAGGTTGTAACAAAAGGCCGGCGGGAGATACTATCGGGTCGACCTTTGCATTTACACAGTGGTAGCAGCTTTACGACGCGCGGGAGGTGTCAATTAGCACTCGTCCATTGTGCTGCGGGTTATCGTGCGGGGATCGGGGGTCGGGGAGGCGAGGGTCGCCCGCCACCACGGGCACGCCGCGCCCACACACTCCACTCTTAACGGTCCAGGCAGCCTCACTACTTACCTGAATATCAAATATCTCCATCGTAACTTCCTACATTGTAGTTAAGTTGACACTTGATCGCCCCATGACTGTCTTCGCTCGCCGCGGCCGCCCAGGCGCTGCAGACCAACAGCGGCGCGGGGCAGGGTGACTGGCAAACCCGGTCTTGCCATCTCATGCACTTTGATGAGAACCACGTTATTAAGGCAAGTTCATATGCAGCCTTACGTAAGAATAATGCAGGAAATCAAGGTAATACGTTGTGCGCGGCCAAGGTTATTAATTAGCTAGTTACAGCCGAGATACGTGGTAGGAGGCGGTATCCAGAATAATGATTTAATGCATCACCGCCACCACCACATCCAGGCAGTCGTGTCCGCAGGTCCTCATTTCCATCTCATCCGATCGGAACCTATTATCAAAGAGCATCACCGCACCAGCTCTGCACCGCGATGCTCCTTCGCTCCCCTGCCCCCTCCCTCCTCTCTCTCACTCCTCACACCGCGGAAAGTCATGTGTGCAGCTGGTCTCTCTCTCTCTCTCTCTCTCTCTCTCTCTCTCTCTCTCTCTCTCTCTCTCTCTCTCTCTCTCTCATCATCTTCATATCAAAATTAAACTTACCTATGATCAGTAAATTGACATCACACACTTCTTAAATTTACTTCTATATTTTATCTTCCATAGATGAGTAATTCTATTTTAGTTATTCTCATTTTCTTGCTCCTCCCCTCTCTCTCTCTCTCGTGACTTTTAATCCGGGAGCCGCCCTGGAGCGAGGTCGGGTATCAGTAGGGCTATCTAGGGTGTCCGTGCGCTGGTCATCACCCGTGTCTGTGTGTCTGTCCCCTGATGAACCTTACCTGGTACCATTATCTCGCTCCTACACTGTAAACAACACGCTGCCCACCACCACCACCACCACCACCACCGTCGCTGCCTACCAGTATACAGTGTTCTTATTTGTTGTGTTTCATATTTCTGAGTCTTATGCACTACGATTATATGCCAACAGTATTCTATTTACTGTGTTTTTATTTTATGTATGTCAATTATTGCGGTTTCTTTTTCCTATCTTCTTTCTTTTTTTCTTTTTTCTTCTTTATTCTCTTCTTCATCGTCGCCTTTTTTTTTTTCTTCATTCTCTTTTTTATCGTCGCCTTTTTATTCTTCACCTTCTCCTCCTATTGCAATTTATTTTTTTCTCCTCCTGCTCCTCTTCCTCTTCCTCCATTAACATTTACACCCTTCGTCTTCTTCGCTTCTCCTCCTCCTGATCTTCCTGCTCCTCATCATCAAGTCTTCCACACCATCAACTGCTCTTCACCACCTGCTCCTCGTCTTCCTACACACTAACACCCACTCCTCATTATATCTCCACCACCACCACCACCATCTCCTCCTCCTCTTCCACCAGCAGACGTAAGGAGGAAGCCTAAGGGGAAATCCTTTATCTAATGCACTTTTTCTATTTTTCTTTTTTATTAACGGGTTCATATACAGAATTTTGTGTAGGCGGAGACTGAATCTTCTCCGGTTTTTAATAAAGCCTCACTGGTTCTCGTGTTCCTGTGTTACTTCAAGGTGGTGGTGGTGGTGGTGGTGAGTTGGTTTCGCTCATGAGGTTCTTAAGTCTTAATCGGGTTAGGGCGCCATCAGGTGAGACCCCGAGCCTCAGGGATTATCGTGGGTCTCTTACAAGTAAACAATGCTAAATATAATCCCGTGTGTCACCAGCCAACCACTCACACGCATACAGATACACACACACACACACACACACACACACACACACACACACACACACACACACACACACATACCGCATCCCTGTCCACCTACTTACCTACCTTCACACACACACACACACACACACACACACACACACCTCCTCTTCTACATCCATATCTTCCAAAGCTTTTAACTTCATCCTCTGTTTCTTACTTTCTCTAATTTCTTGTTCATTTTTTTCTTGAAGTGTTTTCATTTCTCTGTTTTTCTTTCCTTTCTTATTATTTTTATGTTTTTGTTCGTTCGTTAGTTTTTTTTCATTGCCTTAAATTTTTTTTTTTTTTCGGTTTATTAATACTTGTAACACTTTTCTGTTCCTCCTTACCTACTAGTAACAAGACAGACAGCCAAACAGATAGGAAGACAGACAATTAGATAGATAAATAGACAAACACACCAAAAGATAGAGAGACAGACAGAAAGATCAGGACAAACATAGATAGACTGGCAGACAAAAAGGCAGACAGATAGATAGATAGACAAAAAGACAGATAAACATACATATAGAGCAGTGGTCCTTAACCTTTTTCATTGCCCGTACCCCTTAATATCTCAGAAAATTTTTTCGTACCCCCTCCAATATAAATACTATACAAACATATGAAAAAGATTAGTGATAGTGTTTACAGCACTAGCTTAAAAAATTGAGACAATTATAGTAAGAGAAAAATTAGGAAAATATGTTCTGCTTTCTCATGATAAATATACGGTACCATTGCACTGGCTGCCATGTCTCGTACCCCTAGGTGTAAGGTTTCGTACCCCTTGGGGGTACAGGTACCCCAGGTTAAGAACCACTGATATAGAGAGACAAGCAGAGACACAGACATACATAGATAGACAGGCAGACAGAAAGACAAACAAGACAGACAGACAGACAGACAGACAGACAGACAGACAAACAGACAGACATATATAGAAAGACAGGCAGACGGACAAGTGAAGACACACACACACACACACACACACACACACACACACACACACACACACACACACACACACAGCCCCAGGGTCCAGGTAAGTGATAGCCGAGTCGTGTTGTCGTGAGGGCGAGATACGACCACAAGGACGCCTGTGAAGGGATATCAGGACTTGCACTTAGTCACCCAAACTACTACTACTACTACTACCTCTACTACTACTACTACTACTACTACTACTACTACTACTACTACTACTACTACTACTACTACTACTACTACTACTACTACTACTACTACTACTACTACTACTACTACTACTACTACTACTGCTGTTAAGACTGACATTTTTTTCTCTTGACTCGTGACTTAGTTTTTTTCTTAATGCTTTTCTAAGGAAGTCTTTAGAATAATAGATATTTTTTGTGTAATCTGCAATCTCTCTCTCTCTCTCTCTCTCTCTCTCTCTCTCTCTCTCTCTCTCTCTTAGCCCTTTCTTTCCAGTCTTCGATTCTCTTCTTTATTTCTCCGTTTCCTACCCTACTCTTAACACTCTTTCACTTAATAAACATCAACTCTCTATGTATATACTCCTTCATCCCTTCACTTCATCAAGAACCCACGCATACAACACCCAATAAAAACAAACTTAAGACTTACGTATCCTATAACAATCCTTAAAAAAATAATGCCGATTTCGTCTTTGTCTTTTGCACGCTCGTTTTTCTTCGTATAACACTCAACAACAATTTATATGACGAGAAAACAAACGAAAACCTCCATACTATACATTTTTTTTTTTCGTTACCCACTCTCGACTGTATCTCTCCCGCACGTTCGTTTTCTTCGCTCACCTCAACTCATCTCATCCTTCAGCTCAGCCTCACCACCAAAACAACCCCAAGAAAGGTTTGATTCCATGTTCTGAAATACTTAGCCTCCAAACTCCCTCCTGAGTAAATTACGACGATGTAGAACCCAAATTACTGGTGCTGTCTTCCCGGAAACTGACCAGTACTACCTCCTCCTCCTCCTCCTCCTCCTCCACAACTCCGCAACCTACCCATCTCTTGTTCTCTCGTCTCTATCTTTTTCTTTCCCTTTTCTCCTCTTCTCTTTTCTATTTTTATCTATCTCTTCTCTCTCTCTCTCTCTCTCTCTCTCTGTCTGTCTGTCTGTCTGTCTGTCTGTCTGTCTCTCTCTCTCTCTCTCTCTCTCTCTCTCTCTCTCTCTCTCTCTCTCTCTCTCTCTCTCTACTACTACTACTACTACTACTACTACTACTACTACTACTATTACTACTACTACTACTACTACTACTACTACTACTACTACTACTACTCCTCCTCCTCCTCCTCCTACTACTACTACTACTACTACTACTACTACTACTACAATCACCATCACTATAACCACATCAACAACTAAAACAAGAACATTCACTAAAAAATAAAGTATAGAAACATGTATTCTTTCCCATCCTCTTCTCTCTTCCTCTCCTCTCTCTCTCTCTCTCTCTCTCTCTCCCCCGCAACCCGTCAATTAGGCTGTCATTGCGCACCGCCGCCGCCAGACTTGAAGGAGTTAATGAGTTAGTTTGGTCAGGAAAGCCTCGGAATTAGGCGAGGGGGAGCTGGGGCGGTGAGATTCATATGGTCACCGCCAACACGGATACTCGCCGCGCGCCGCAGGAATGTCACGTCCCTTTTTTGTGTGATACGTGTGAGTTACGACAGCAAGGGTGAGCCGCCGCCATGGGTGTCCCGCGGAGATTAAATGTGGGTGAGGGAATATATTGAGTAGTGAAGAGATAGATTAGGTAAGAAAGGGAAAGAAAGGAATTTAAGTCAAGGTATAGAGGATTTTTTTTTTCTTTATAGTTTAGAGAGAGGAAAGGGAGAATAAATCAAACGAACAAAGAAAATAAGTGTTTTTTTTCAGTTTAGTTTGGTTTCATTGGTTTCCTTTGTACGTGAGTCTTCTTCTTTCTTTTATGTTATTTCATTTATATTTATTTGTTATTTTTTTATTTAGTTATTATAAAAGTCGTGATGTTTTATAATTTATCTTACTGTCTCGCACATGATTCAATAAAAGGGGAGTTGTTTGTGTTGTCAGTTATTTCCAACGTTACCTTTGCATTATTCTTTTCCTGATTCACTTTTTATCTATTCATTTACTTCGATTTTTAATTACACTTTGCCTCACGGGGAAACTTTTAATTGAGGTCAAATTGCATCAAAGAACAAGATTTATGTACGATTAGATCATTTAAACGTATTTTTTCCTATCAGTTTTACTTATTAATGTTAAAGTTTTGTTACATGCAGAAATCTCAATGTTTATGTTCATTATGCTTAGATTTAGAGACTTTTCCCAGTTTGACAATGTTTTCATCTTATCATATTTATTACGCACTTATCCGTTTTCTTCTTGCGGTAATTGATCTGGTTTCTTGCAATCTCACTACATTTACTATTCATTATTTGTCTGATTATATGTATTACTTCCTATTGATCTGATTATATTCATTACTTATCATTCATCCGCAATCTGGTTATATTTATAATTTATATATTTTCTTCTTTCAGTAATCAATCTGCCTTGTTTCCCGCGATGAACAGCAGACGCAGTGTTGGTTACCCTTTCCTTGAGTTATTTCGTTGACTTACTAACAGATTACTTTAAATTTTACTGTTCCATTGTTCACCACTTTCCCTTGTCTCTTTCTTCTCTCACTGTAACCCATAATTGAATTCTCTCTCTCTCTCTCTCTCTCTCTCTCTCTCTCTCTCTCTCATTACACTTATTATCATATCCTTTACCTGCAGACCCAATCTTCTCCCTCTATCCCCCTCTCCCCCATCCCTACGCTCCCCTCCCTTGCCTCCTCAAGACTCCTCCTCTCCCGCTCTCCTTCCCCGTCCACCCTCCAGTACTCCACTCCTTCCCATCCTCATCTCGTCCCTTCCTCTTCTCTGCATCTCATACTCTTTCCTCTCTTACTCCTCTTTCTCTAGTTTTTCTTTTTTTCCTTCTCTTCGTTATTTTCTATCCTATTTTTCTCTCATTTTTCTTTGTCTTCCCGATTTTCTTCTTTACTTTTTCTATATTCTTTTACTCATTTACTCTTTCTCTCACTCTTCTTTTAATCATCTTCCTTTTTCTCTTTCGATCCTTTACTCTTGCTCCTCCTGTTCTTTTTTTAGTCATCTCTCCTTTCATCCTCCAATTTTCTCCTCACACTCCATCCAAACTCACTCTCTTCTCTTTCTCTCTCTCTTTTCTTCTCTCCTCTCCTTTACTCACTACCACATCCCTTCATCTTTCCTTTTTCCTACCACCACCACCACCACCACCACCACTACACCCTCACCTATCACCTGCAACCCCTTCCCAGTCCCTCTCATCCCTCCTCCCTCACCCCCAGCACCCTCCCGCCCCAGCCCGGCAGGTAGAAGCCTTCCCACCTATTATACTAAGGCTTGTTTGCTTTTGGCCAATCAACGCTGTAATTTCAGGTCTAAAGGTGGTTGTTCGGTGATTCTCTGTGAGTCCACGCCCCGCCCTCTCCCTCCTCTCCCCCTCACCTGCCGGGCTTGAGGGAGGAGGAGGAGGAGGAGGAGGAGGAGGGAGGTTGTGGTTGAAGAAGGAAGAGACGTAAGAGGAATGAGGAGAGTGGAGAAGGGAAAGGAGTGGGAGAATAGATGGAGGAGGGATTGTAAAAGGAGGAGGATTGAAAAGAGGCGAAGGAAGTGGAGGGAAATAGTAAAAGGATGAGGTAATGCAGGAGAACTAAGTAACAGTGATTGGTAGCGAGGAAAACAATGAGATGAGTGAAAAGATTAGAAACAAAGACAAGCAAAAGCAAAAGGAGGATAAAGAAAAGATGGAGAAGGAAATATAGGGCAAAAAAAAGATGGTGAATATCAATGAGACGAGGAAAAATAAGCAAAATATGAAGGAATAAGGGAAAGGAAAGAAAGACGAAAGAAGGTAAGGATGATAACGATGATGGAAAAGTTAGAAAATATAGATAAGTAAAGCAAAGGAAAGAAAAAAAGAGAAGAAAGATAATTATGATAAAGACGAAGAAAAAAGAAAGAAAAGATAAAGGAGTAAATGAAAGAAAGGAAAGACTAAAGAGAGAGAGAAGAATGGCCACAATAAAACAAAAAAAGAAGGAACGAAGAGGAAGAGGGAAAAAATAAAGATGATTTAAACAATAAAGAAAAGAAAAAAGAAGGAAAAGATGAAGGAGTATGAAGAAAAAAAAATGAGAAGCTGTGCGGTGGAGTAAAATGAAGAGAAGGAGAGGAGGAGGAGGAGGAGGAGGAGGAGGAGAGGAGGAGTAATGATGCCGATGATAGCGATAAAAGTCTATCATTAGCACTGCCGGGGTATGCAGGGGACTGGTAAAAAGGAGCATAACTATTTATATTCTTTGATTTATGTGCTATTATTTTTTTAAGCTGAGGGAAAAAATAATAAAATAGTTACCGGCCACCTTTTAATTTGCGGTAGGTAGAAAAATAAGTACGTGGTTATTTTTATTATCATTATTATTATTATTATTATTATTATTATTATTATTATTATTATTATTAGTTTTTGTTTTTTGATGTTATTAAGACCACCATCACTGCTGCTAGTACTACTACTACTACTACTACTACTACTATTGCTATTGCATTTTCCCTTCTTCTTCTTTTTTTCTCATTGTTATTATTAGTGTGGTTATAAAAAAATCTAACCAAACTGCCGTCTCTCTCTCTCTCTCTCTCTCTGTCTGTGTGTAATTCACCTCGGTCGCCTGGAGCTTAGAGCTCATAGACCGATCTTCGGGTATAGTAGGACTGAGACCACAACACACTCCACACACCGGGAAAGCGAGGCCACAACCCCTCGAGTTACATCCCGTAATTATTTGCTGCTAGGTGAACAGGGGCTACACATTAAGAGGCTTGCCCATTTGCCTCGCCGCTTTCCGGGACTCGAACCCGGGCCTCTCGATTGTGAGTCGAGCGTGCTAACCACTACACTACGTGGTGTGTGTGATTCACTGTTTGATCTGCTGCAGCCTCTGACGAGACAGCCAGACGTTACCCTACGGAACGAGCTCAGAGCTCATTATTTCCGATCTTCGGATAGGCCTGAGACCAGGCACACACCACACACCGGGACAACAAGGTCACAACTCCTCGATTTACATCCCATACCTACTCACTGCTAGGTGAACAGGGGCTACACGTGAAAGGAGACACACTCAAATATCTCCACCCGGCCGGGGAATCGAACCCTGGTCCTCTGGCTTGTGAAGCCAGCCCTCTAACCACTGAGCTACCGGGCCGTGTGTGTGTGTGTGTGTGTGTACGCGCGTTTGCTAGTGTGTTAAATATTAATGAAAAAAAAAATAAATAAAGCTAATACGAATTTCAATATCCTAGTCTACATTTCCAACAATAGCAACTTTAAAACACGTGAAATAAAAGACCCACTACTCCACCCCTCCACCCCCACCAATACCCATCCCCACACCCCACACCCCCACCACGGCCCGTTACCTTCGCCCTACTCCTCTCCACCCCCACCCATCCTTCCCATCTACCCCCGCTAGACCCCTTCCCCTATTCTTTTCCCCATCATCCCTCCTCCCATCACTTCCCCCGTCCCTAGCATGATACATTCCAGAGAGAGAGAGAGAGAGAGAGAGAGAGAGAGAGAGAGAGAAGGGAGGAGGCAAGTACGGGAAGCAGAGGTCGGGAGTTCATCGGTAGGGTTGGTAACACTGCGGCCTGGCGGGGGAAGCATCCTGCCCCGGGGGACACCACTAACAAGGCTACCCGGTGGTCCTTCTGCCCCGATGACTAGGAGGAGGAGGAGGAGGAGGAGGAGGAGGAGGAGGAGGAGGAGGAGGAGGAGGAGGAGGAGGAGGAGGAGGAGGGGATGAGAGAGCAAGAATAGGAGGAGGAGGAGGAAGATTTGGGAAAGTTTAGTATTGAAAATTAAATACCTTAGGGAAAAGAGAAGCGGAGGAGGAGGAGGAAGAGGAGAAGGAAGAGGAAGAAGAGAAGGAAGAGGAGGAGAGATGAAGAAAAATCGAGAGTAAGAACTTGAAGGTGAGCAGGTGGAGATAGAGGAGGAGGAGAAAGTGAAAGATGGCGAGTAAGAAGACAAGAAGGAAGAGGAAGAATAGAAAACAAGTAGGAAGAAAGAAAGAAAGAAGAAAGAAGAAAAAAAACATAGAGATGAGGAGGAAGAAAATTAAAAGTGAGACGAAAAGCGATTCGACAGCTATCGAAAATTTAGCACTGGAAAACAGGAAAAAAAACAGAAAAAGAAAAAGAAAAAGAAGAAGAAGAAGAAGAAGAAGAAGAAGAAGAAGAAGAAGAATAATAATAAGAAGAAGAAGATGATGAAGATGAAAGCGAAAAATCAGCCATGAGATACCAATAACTACTAGTAAGTGGAGTGGCGTCCCTCAGTCATCCCCAACACAAGACACGTGAGGAGATCCGACACCCTGAACCAAAAAGCTTGAATCTGAGTGAGCACACGATAACGGGACCTGAGAGAGAGAGAGAGAGAGAGAGAGAGAGAGAGAGAGAGAGAGAGAGAGAGAGAGAGACACGTCGCCAAGTCCTATTCTGAGTCTTGACCGAACGTAAATCACACACACACACACACACACACACACACACACACACACACACACACACACACACACACACACACACACACACAACTCATTTATCTTATTAACTATCTACTGTAACTATCCAATAAGGAGTAGTAGAGGTAGAGGTGGTGGTAGTAGTAGTAGTAGTAGTAGTAGTAGTAGTAGTAGTAGTAGTAGTAGTAGTGATAATAATATTAACAATAATAATAAAAATAACAATAATAATAATAATAATAATAATAATAATAATAATAATAATAATAATAATAATAATAATAATAATAATAATAATAATGAAATAACATAATGAAATAATAGAAGAATGAAAGAAAAGGAAGAAGAAGAAGAAGAAGAAGAAGAAGAAGAAGAAGAAGAAGAAGAAGAAGAAGAAAGTAAAAAAGAAAAAGAGAGAGAGAGAGAGAGAGAGAGAGAGAGAGAGAGAGAGAGAGAGAGAGAGAGAGAGAGAGAGAGAGAACAAAAAATAAGACCAGAGATACAATGATTAGCGAAGGAGAGAGGAAGCTCTGGAAAAAAAAGTTCGGAAAAAAGAGGAGAGGGAATAAAAACAATAGTCAGCAGTAGAGAGGGTGAGGGAGAGGGAGAGGGTGGTGATAACTTAATCATGGCGAGGCTAAGCAAGACATTAGTGTGTGTGTGTGTGTGTGTGTGTGTGTGTGTGTGTGTGTGTGTGTGTGTGTGTGTGTGTGTGTGTGTAAAACTGGGTGAAAACTTGGTTTGGTGGGTGGATGGACGGGATACCATCAACACACACACACACACACACACACGGAAAATAAATGAAAATAAATAATCACGATAACAATCTTTAAAAATAAAAGAAACGTTAAAATAAATCAATAAACATACGAGGAAGAAGAAAAGAGAGGAGGAGGAGGAGGAGGAGGAGGAGGAGGAGGAGGAGGAGGAGGAGGAGGAGATGGAAGAGGAAGCAGGTGAGTGAACACGGATGTAAACAAGACCACAAGCAGGTGCCAGCCAACTATATAGGTGAGTGCAGGTGAGGTTGGCCACAATTTGCAGGTAAGAGAGCGACGATGAGCCACACTCCCTCCCTCCCTATGAATAATGCATCACTCTCACCAACACCCACGAGGAGGAGGAGGAGGAGGAGGAGGAGGAGGAGGAGGGGAACAGCATCCATACCACCACCAACACCAATAAAACTAGAAGGAGAAGGAGAAGAAGGAGCTGAAGGAAGTAGGGAACGAGTAGGAGCAAGAATAAGGAGTAGGAAATGGCGAAAGACGCAGAAGTATAGGAAGTAAAACACAGCATCTAGTCTCATAAATACCACCACCACCACCACCACCCGAAGGAAGAGTAGCAACAATAGATAGGAGTAGGAAGGAATATAAAAAGCAGTACACACTTTCTCAAATACCATCACCAAGAGTACGTAGAGTAGTAAGGGGAAGAGGGAAGAGTAAGAGCAGCATGAGAGAGTAGAAAGGATAGTTGTAAGTAAAATAGTAATAAGCGCAATAGTAGGAGAAGAAAGAGGAACGTAAGGAGAGATGAAGAGGAGAAAGAGAAGTATAATAAAAGTAGAGAGAGGTTAGGGCAGAATAAATTGAAGAAAAGGATGTTGTAGTAGTAGTAGTAGTAGTAGTAGTAGTAGTAGTAGTAGTAGTAGAGAAGTATCAAGCACGTATCTAACAAACGCAAAACAAAAACAAAAAAAAAAAAATAAATAAAAATAACATCCCACATCAACGTTACCAAGCAGAGGATGGAACGATGCGAGGGAGCGAGGCGTCCACACAACAGGCTGGAGAGCGCGGCGAGGCGGCGAGGGTAAAAGCAACCAAACTAGGCGAAAAACCCACTATAATTGACAAGGCCGCCCCCGTAGCCAGTAATATCTTCATCCGCGTCACTGGCAACACTGCGAACCGCCACCTGCAGTGCTGCCAACACCCCCGACGAGAGATCACGACGCGTTCCTTTGAGAGCGCCACACGACCATCTTTGCTGTTTACTGGTGTTCTCGTGCTTAGTGCTTAGTTTGTGTGTGTGTGTGTGTGTCTGTGTGTGTGTGTGTGTGTGTGTGTGTGTGTGTGTGTGTGTGTGTGTGTGTGTGTGTGTGTGTGTGTGTGTGTGTGTGTGTGTGTGTGTGTGTGTGTGCGTGCGCGCGTTGGCGATGCTGTACAGGAGCGAAGATCTGATAGGAGGCGATTCCATTAGCAGAGTGTGTGTGGTGCCGCCAGCTGGTCCACTACCACTACCACCACCACCACCACCACCACTATTACTATACTACTACTACTACAACCTTTCGCCTCCACCTTCCACAATCCACACATCTCTTTCGCAACACTCCATTCCTTCAATTTCATCATTCTTTCTACCTCCTCGTCCTCCTCCAACAGCTCATCAACCCCTCCATTACCTCTAAATCCATCCACTCCTACCATCCTCTTCCACAGACTCCTCTCACTTCATGCCACCTAACCCACCTGTAACTCCACGCATCCACAGAACACCACAGAACCTCCACACACACAGCACCAACCACCACCATTCCTACACATCTCCCGTTTTTTTTCGGTCACCCGCGTGGTCATCCATCTCTCCTGCCTTCCTTCCCTGCCTCTCTCCCTCCTCCACCCCACGGCTCCACCCACCACCATTATCAAAGGGATTAGGTTTCTTAGGTTGAATTATGATCGCTGATAAGATGCTGGATGCTCAAGATCTATTGATTATGCGTTACAGGAAGAGAGGGTCCTTCTTTGGCGGGGCAGAGCGGTGGTGGTGATGCTGTCTGGTTGTGGTGCACTGGTAGTGGTGGAGAGTGGAAGGGGAGGAGTGTGGAGGTGGTGGATGGTGAGTAAGTAGTTTCAAGGTGGAAGGAGTACCGGGAAAGTGGCGGTTAATTGATGCTAATAGAGTTGAAGGTGGTAGTAGTGGTAGTGGTGGTGGTGGTGTTCAGGTGGTAATGGGTTGGGGAAGAAGAGGATGATGGGGAGTGGCTGTGAAAATGAGAGAGAGAGAGAGAGAGAGAGAGAGAGAGAGAGAGAGAGAGAGAGAGAGAGAGAGAGAGAGATCATTCTCACCATTCCATCACAGTCTTTTCACCGACACAACCCCTTCCATTCCTACCCTTGTCGAGTATAGAAAACCAGGCATCTCACAGCCTTCCATCTCTCCACCAACTCTCTCCCTCCATTCATAAATTCTCCAAACCAGGCGGACACACCTCCCACCATCCTCTCCCTTCCTCTCTCTCGCTCTTTCTCTCCCTCCCTGTCTTCTCTACATCCACACTAAAACATTTCACATTAATCTCTCACCTAACCCTTACTTCCCTTCCTCGTCTAAACCCCAAACCTTCCCTCCCCTCCGTAGTCTCCCTTCTCCCTCCTCCTCACAACTCTCATCTCCTAATGCGACCATCAAGGATAATTTGGAAGGAAAATATGCATGAGTTTCCAGGTGGTCCCTCGCCCCTCCGCCTCGCCCAGCCTGCGCGCGCCTCCCTCGCTCCCTCCCATCGCTTGAATCACGACACAAAACTACACTGCACGCTCCGCCTCGCTCTTATACCGCTACACCACCGTTTTTTAAGGTAAACTGGGGACTTTTAAGGGGTTACTGTGTTTCTCTCTCTCTCTCTCTCTCTCTCTTGCGTTTCTTTATCTCATATCCGTTTTCTTCGTTGGATTTCAAGGAGTTATTTCGTTATTCTATTTTCTGATTTTTGTATTGTTTATTTTTCTTGTTAGGAAATATAGGGTCTGCTATCTCTCTCTCTCTCTCTCTCTCTCTCTCTCTCTCTCTCTCTCTAAATGGGGAAACCTTGAATGTTAATTGAAACTGTACTGCGGTGAGGGAGCATGACTCTCTCTCTCTCTCTCTCTCTCTCTCTCTCTCTAGTACATAATCTTTCCATGAATATTCACTTCCCTTTTCTCTCTCTCTTTTTTTTTTCTAAACAAGAAGTATATTACGTTTTTTGGAACATTTTAATTTAGTTTTCCCGGAGGAGGAGGAGGAGGAGGAGGAGGAGGAGGAGGAGGAGGAGGAGGAGGAGGAGGAGGAGGAGGAGGAGAGATTTACCACACACGGGTAAGATTTTTAAACCGATGCACGATGAATCTAGTCTTACGATCATAGGACACGACAGGTAGAGAGAGAGAGAGAGAGAGAGAGAGAGAGAGAGAGAGAGAGAGAGAGAGAGAGAGAGAGAGAGAGAGAGAGAGAGTACATTTACTGCTGTTTCTCGTGTATGACTTGAGAAAAAGGAGTAAAAAAATCAAATGCTAAGAGAAGAATTAGGAGGAAAATGGACATAACACACAAATTTTTGCTCGTTTAAGGTAAAGGCAAAGAAATAAAAAAAGAAAATCAAGTTAAGGAGAGAAAGAAAGAGAAAACAAACGTAGTCATGGAACTTATATGCAAATCAATGAACAAAACTGAAGATGAAAAAAAAAGAGAAGAGAAAAAAGAAAAAAAGAACGCAATAAATTTAATAGAATAATGCAGTAAGCTAATGATAGAGAAAAGAAATAAAAAAATAGGCATACAATGAAAGGAAGAATATATCAAATTGAAAATATTAGCAATTAGGATTTTTCACGTATACTTATGAACAATACCAATAAGAAAAAAATAGGAGAAAAGTGCAACGAAAGGAAATAAAAAAAAAAAAACGAGAAACAATATTAACCATGTAATTTACACATAGTCTATAACGGGATGGTGGTGATGGTGGTGGTGGTGGGAGGGTAAGATGGGGAGGAGCCTTCGCTATTACTATCCTGCCATTATCCTACGTATACCTTAGCTTATCACCAACAACCCAATCAGGACCAACAAGTCTGCTGCTGCTTGTTCTTCCTTCGTTGTTGTTGTTGTTGTTGTTGTTGGTGGTGGTGGTGGTGGTGATAGTAGTAGCAGCAAATGTAGATAAGCATGATAATGATGATAATAATAATAATAATAATAATAATAATAATAATAATAATAATAATAATAGCACACGACAGGTATTCAAGGTGTAATGCCATAAATTAGCCTTGACTGCAGGTAACTGACATAAATGCAAGCAGGTGCGGAGAGAGAGAGAGAGACTGGTAATGTGATGTAGCGAGTGTGGTGTGGTGTGTGCGGTGGTGTGTGTGTGGCGCGCAGAGAGAGAGGTGGGAGGAGAGACAGGAGGGAACTAGAGGAGGAGGAGGAGGAGGAGGAGGAGGAGGAGGAGGAGGAGGAGGAGGAGGAGGAGGAGGAGGAGGAGGAGGAGGAGGAGGAGGAGGGGCGGACCAGCGATGAGGGAGGTCGTCAGTTGTAACTTTTGGTGGGGACGGGATAGCTGGGTTGAGACTGCCGCCTTTCTCAACTCACCTTCCCCTTCTCCCTCTCCCCCAACACACACACACACACACACACACACACACACACACACACACACACACACACACACACACGAGCCAGAAAAAAAAGACCAACACATTCTCAAAACGCACGAATCTCGATAAAAAAGCAAAAAACAAACATGATAGGAGGCTGGCAGTCAAAATGGAGGGTGAATCCAGAGCGATGTTTGGGTTGGTGCGAGTGATGCTACGGAATCGAACGAAACTGCAAGGAAGTGAGCGAAGGTTTGAGGCGAGGCTTGGAGACGCGGGACCACCAACAGGCAACTGCGCTCACTCGATGCACCACCCCAGCTAATGTGTAATTACTTCACTTATCTCCCTGCCCTCCACTCTCACCAAGACGGCCCTCGCAGACCCACGCTCAGATGAATGCCTGCCTCAGTCTCTCGCTCTTCCGCTCTCTCGCCCTACCCAGCTCTTCCTCCCACCCTGCCTCGCCGCTCTTACTTCTAATCTTCACCCCTTTTTTCTTCTGGTCTTTCTTATTCCTGATTTCTCTCCTTATCAATTTCCATATTTTCTTTCTCTATTTTTTTTTTTTTTTTGCCTCCGTTCTCTTTTTGTGCTTGTTCCTGTTATTCCATCTTCCTCTTCTCTTACCGTGTACTCCTATTCGTAATCCATTGATTTTAATCTTCGTGTTCTTCCTTCCCTTTATTCTTTCCTCCTGTCTCCTTACCCGCTCTTTGCTTCAACTCTCTTTTCTCCATCCACTTGTTAACCCCCACTCCTCCTCCTCCTCCTCCTCCTCCTTTATTCTTCCCTCGCGTGGGTTTTAGCATTCATATGATTACTTCTTTTCTTCCTTTTAATCTTGCGTGGTGTTTTCTCCTCTTTCGTTCCTCATAATTCTCGTTCCTTCTTTCACTGTCTCAATTTATGCCTTTTTTCCCTTTGTCATGTAATATTTAGTTCTTTTCTTCTTCTTCTCTCACGACCTAACGCCATCTTTCGGTCTTTCACCAAAACTGCACCACGAAACACAAACATAAATACCTCTAAACGCATTGCAGAGAGAGAGAGAGAGAGAGAGAGAGAGAGAGAGAGAATTTTGTCCTGTATATATATATTTTTTTCCGCCACCACTATCATAATAATTGGAGATCATTATAAGACGCAAAAACAATCCAGTTCTCAAAAGGGAAGTTTATAGAATTCTTGTTCTTTGATCCTTTATAGAAAACGAGACGCGAGATCACAAGGTACTCAGGTCCATAAAAGGAGGTTTATATATTTTTTGTCAGAGAGAGAGAGAGAGAGAGAGAGAGAGAGAGAGAGAGAGAGAGAGAGAGAGAGAGAGAGAGAGAGAGAGAGAGAGAGAGATTTAACTTTTTTTTCGCATCCTAAAGGAAAAACTACAATTTATCTTCGTTTATATTTACTTTATTAGACTGTTGGATTTTCCTTTTAAATGCGAACTGTTACAGAACACTCACTTTTAAATTCTAACAAGTAAATAAATATTCTTCTTATCACAATCAACAACCAACAAACTCATTCACAACCATAATTTGAGGTGATCATTCTATTCACTTGTTACTCTTTTCCCCTTTCTCTTTTTCTTTTTCCCTTCCTTCTTTTTCTTTAAGTCTTTTCCTATTTTCTCTTTTTCTCTAAATATTTTCCCCTTTCTCCTTTTTCTCTAAGACTTTTCCTCCTCTTTTTTCCCTAAGTTTCTTCCCCTTTCTTTTTCTTTTCTCTAAGTCTTTTAACCTTTTCCCTTTCTTTCTCTAAGTCTTCCTCTTTTCTTTTTTCTCTCAGTCTTTTCCTCTTCTTTTTTCTAAGTCTCCTCCCATTTTTTTTCTCTAAGTCTTTCCTCTTTTCTCTTTTTTTTCTCTAAGTCTTTCCCCTTTCTCCTTTTTTTTTTTTTCTCTGCCTTCATCAACGTCAGAATGGTCTCAAGGAGGTTAATGGAGCTGTATATAGTGACTAGCTTGATTAATATGTAAGATGAGAGTCTTATTTTGATTCCATTCACTTCTCGTTTTCCAGGAGTTGCAGCTTTAATTTCTTTTCTTTCAGGTGCATTACATATAGTTTAAGTGTGATCTGTATCAAACTTCTGCATGAACTGATGTATTGACTTCAAACAGTTCTGGGTAGAGAGCAAAGTATTTCAGAATCTCACTTAGTTATTTCTTTGGTCTCTAGGAAGTCCTTGGGCAAGAATAGAACGTTTTAGAATACAGGCAGGATCTTTTCAACCCTTCCCACTGCCACAAAATTGATCTCATCACATACAGCTTTTAGACACCCCACTATGAGTCTCGAATATTTTTTTATTAGCCACGAGAAGATAAAATTAACCCTTTCCTTTTATTATATGCGTCCATGCAAACATTTTTTTTCTTTACTGTCTTTACAACGCTCTGAATGCTAACAAAGGGCGACCGTAGCAGTAAAAGGGTTAAGGGATCATTAATTTTACAAGGCCCTTATACACACAGGTGGTCTTATAACTGTACCTGGCTCTCCTGCTCTCCTCTTAACCCGCTTAGCACCGGCTGTGGAACACCTGTAATTAGCATCAAGGTAGAGTGGTTTTCAAGGTCTTTATAAATGTAGAGTAATGTGTGAGAGTTTACCTGCCTTCTTCTTTACATTGTGCGTCTCATACACCGTCACCAGAGCACCTGTGTATTCTTCAACACTTTTTATTGATGTTGTGGTTATTATATAGTGTTTCTTGTTATTTATTGATGAATGTACAGGCCTAATCTGTCCGTATATTAACATTGTGCAACTTCTGTACTACCAGCGTATCATTTGTTCATAAAGTGCTGTATTTCTAAGGTTTTTATATATTGTTGTAATGTATAGCGTTTTCTCGTTACGTATTTATAAATGTCCTGGCCTAGTTTGTCTTTATATTAACACCGTACAAATTATATACTGTCAGCGTATTACCTATTAATGAGGTTCTATATTCTTTAAGGTTTTCAGAAATGTTGAGGTCATGTATAGCGTTTCCCGTTACGTATATACAAATTTCCGGGCCCAGTATGCCTATTTATTGACATGACGCTCGATCTCTGAGCTGATTCTACATCAAGTCCATGCTGAGCTTCTGTATTTCTTGGTGCACTTTTCAAGACCTTCGGAAACTACCCGACATTCATACACACATATTGCTAATTGTTCTGACTCACCTGTTTGTATATGAACCTGATACTCTATATTAAGTCTATATCAATTCTATGCAAAGTTATTGAGTCCCTGTGTTTTGCAGTACAGCTGGAAATCACTTAGGCATTCATACACAACTCTTGTTTATCGTCCTCACTTCATTTGCTTCTATGGTTCAGTAGTGCTCGAGATAATTCAGTTGTTACTTATCTTCCCTTTTATTATAGCTTCTAAGACCTACAAAAAATATTTAGAAACTCTTACGCGCCTGTAATGAATGGCCCTCACGTCACCTGTTCATCCGCTACGGTAAAGCAGTGCTCAAAACTTCCGAACAATTCCTTGCGGTTCCTACATACCCATTGCAATCTGCACAGTCATTGCCAACCAGGAATCGAGCAACACACCGCACTCACTCACCGCTTACCGTCTCCCTCAAGAATAGAGTGCCGTGTTGAGGCCATCAGTAGACTAGAATAGAAATGAAGGGATATATAAGCGAAACAGATGATTTTTGACTACTACTATACACTTATCTAACTCCTCTCTCTTCCCTCAACGCTTTATGTTAATCTAAAATTCCAGACCAGTCGAAAATTTAATGTTGCGACCGTCAGCAGATAAGAGGTATCAAAATGAAAGGTAAATGATAAACAACGTGGAAATTAATGATATAGGTAACCATTTCTCCTCCCTCACTGTCTTTTAACCTCGAGTCTCTAACAAGCTGAGAAACTTAAGACCGTCAGCAAATTAACCTCTTCAGCACTGGGACACATTTTTACCTTGAGATTTGTGTATGATCAGACCAATTTATTGACATTAGGAAGGGTCTATGGACGTCAGAAGATTAACGGCCACAGTCTTCACTATTCTAATCCCCCATCATGAGTTTCTGAAGCTGTATAAAATCACCAAATAGTAACCAGAAGGAATATGGAAACTCGTCATGGTACTGAAAGGGTTAATGAATCAGAGAGGAAGTATAACCAATAAGCACCGTGGAAATAAATGGTACAGGTGAATGGTACAGGTTAATTACTTCTATACCATACATCTCCTTAACCCACTCTCTCTCTCTCTCTCTCTCTCTCTCTCTCTCTCTCTCTCTCTCTCTCTCTCCTCAGCCATACACACGCACCGCCTTCAGGGACAGTCTACAGGTACAAAACACCTGTTCAACCATACGTGCTTAATTAACCTCCCTGCACCATCTCCCCGCGCCACGTACAGTCCTTGCTACAGTGTCCGTACCACCTTGTCAATCCTGTACGTACCCCGCGTCCCATTACTGTCACCTGCCGCCACACACACACACACACACACACACACACACACACACACACACACACACACACACACACACACACACACACATGGGCGTCCATTTGTAAGGTGTACCCAAAACCTGTTCCGTCTACCCTGAGAACAGAGGCCGCAGATCTCTAATTCTCTCTCTCTCTCTCTCTCTCTCTCTCTCTGGTTGTACAGTAGTGATATATTTGTGCGTTTTTATTATTTGTTTTTGTTTTTATTTTTGTTGGGATGTTTTTGTTCTTGTTCTTGTTTATGATCCTGTTCCTGTTCTTGTTCTTGTTCCTCTGGTTTATGTTGTTGTTGTTGTTGTTTATGTTCCTGTTCTTGTTTTTCGCTCTTGTTGTTGTTTTTCTTAAGTTATTACATTATCTAGCGGTTTCTTTAACAAATCACTATACATCTTTAATAAATTTATCTGTATATTCTCTCTCTCTCTCTCTCTCTCTCTCTCTCTCTCTCTCTCTCTCTCCTCTCCCAATTTGGCTCCAGCACACACTTGGGACGCCATTAACCCTTCTTCTCCTCCTCCTCCTCCTCCTCCTCCTCCTCCTCCTCCTCCATAACACCATTGGACGTGTAATAAAAACCGCTCCTTCACTCCTCCGCTTAAGACAACAAGAAACCCGAGGGAGAAAACGGGGAACATTCACTCTTTCTCTCCCCACCTTCATCACACACACACACACACACACACACACACACACACACACACACACACACACACACACACACACACACACACGAGATATTACGTACATGTGAGCGTCGCCATTATTTTACTTGCTCCTCCTCCTGTTGTAGTTGTTGTTGTTTTTGTTTTTATTGTTGTTGTTGTTGCTGTTGTTGAATTATTTCTTTTTTCCTATTTTTCTTTTCCTTTCTTTCTTTCTTTCATCTTGTTTTTTTTTTTCTTCTTGTTCATCATCATCTTTTTTGTTTTTCTATCTTCATCTTCCTTTTTCTTTTTTCTTTTTTTCTTTTTCTTTTATTTTTCTGCTGCTGCTGCTTCTGTTATATTCTCTTACTTTTTTATTTCTTCTTTTTCTCCTCCTCCTCCTTTTCTTTTCTTTCTCTTCCTCTCCCTCCTCATGTTTTTCTTCTTGTTCTTATTGTCGTTCCTCCTCTTTCTTCTTCTCCTCCTCCTCCTCCTCCCTCTACTACTATTGCTACTACTACTACTACTACTACTACTACTACTACTACTACTACTACTACTACTACTACTACCACCACCACCACCACCACCACCACCACCACCACCACCACCACCACAAAAACTACTACTACTACAACAACAACAACAACAACAACAACAACAACAACAACAACTACTACTACTATTACTACTACTATACTATTTCTACTACTCTATATTACTACTACTATTACTACTACTACTGCTACTACTACTACTACTACTACTACTACTACTACTACTACTACTACTATTACAATGCAAGAAATAATACGTACAGTACATACCTTTCTTAAGAGTGATTGGTTATTGTGGTCTGTAAATAAACCAATGAGGAAGTAAATAAATTAGAAATAAAGAAATAAATGAATGCAGAGCGAAGTTTTATGCGCCAAATTAGAAACACGCGTATGAATGAAATACAAATCAGTGCTAACAACTCAGTGAAAAAAAATAATGAATATATATCGAACGCCATCTGTCGGCTATGAAAGACAGTGACAAGAATATCAATTTTGTTTTAATGAACTACGAAACATCCAGCACAGAGAGAGAGAGAGAGAAAGAGAGAAGGAAATATAAATAGATGAATAATGAAATGACAATGATAATGACGATGATGATGATGAAGGATGTGCTAATACTAGTCTATATCCTGTATACTAATTAAAAAAAAAAAAAAAACAGGAGTAAAAGTGAGAATGTAAATAGATGACTGAAAATGATAAACTGTGATGATGGTGGTTGTGTTGGTGGTAGTGGTGGTGGTGGTGGTGGTGGTAAAAAAAAAAAAAAACACCGAAGAAATTAAATACAGATGAATAGTAATGATAAAGTAAATGGACGGAAAAAGAATAGTGATAATGATAGTTTTGGTGGTGACAATAATACGAAAGAAAAAAAAATGCAAGAACAATGATGATAATGCAAAGAGATAAATGAAGGAATAGGAGATGATGAAAATAGTGTTAGTGATGATAACAATAAAGAAAGAATGAAAAAAAAATATTAAAAAATCATAACAAGTAAATAGAAATAAATAAAAAATCCACTTTAACATTCAATCTTAAAAAAACAAAATAAAAAAACTCAAATCAACGCAAACTCGAACGCGCTCCCAACACACCACCCCTCACAGCGCTCTCATGGCAGCCTCATCCCACCTTATCCCTGTGTCCTTTCCCGCCCAGCCATTGAAGTCCTTAACATGCCCAACATTTTCTTAGGAGTCCATTTTTGAGGGCGTGTGGAGGTGCCCAATGAAGCAGACTCCCTCCGACTCGCGCCCAAGCAGCAGCGAATGATATTTCAAAGGTGTGAAGAACAAAGCGTTTCGTTCTGTGATTGGCTGAGGAGAGCGGAAGGTGTTAAATGAGGGCGGGGTCTAGCGCCTTCTCCGGGATATCTCACACCTTTGTTTTCTCAGTCGTAGCGATGTTGTTGACGGGAGAGGATTCATGTTTGTCGGGTCTGCGTAAGGTGCGAGGGTGTGTGAGTGCGTGGGTGAAGCGTAAGAGGCTCAAGGAGGGTTGTTTTATAGAGTAATTGGGGTGTAAAGTAGGAGGAGGAGAAAGAGACTGGGGGTAGTAAGGTTGGCTCATAGGCTGCCAGTGCTCCCTCGTCTTGTCCCTCGTAACTGGCCAAGTACCGCGTCTCTCTCTCTCTCTCTCTCTCTCTCTCTCTCTCTCTCTCTCTCTCTCTCTCTCTCTCTCTCTCTCGCAAGATAACAGTACATCAAAGTGACACCAGCGAGATGAACCCAAGATTTCTTACCACTGTTTTTCTTGCTCATCGCGACGGCGGCAGCTTGAACCCCGGGGATGCAGCGGTCGTGAGAGAGAGAGAGAGAGAGAGAGAGAGAGAGAGAGAGAGAGAGAGAATACATTTACTGCTGTTTTCGTGTATGACTTGAGAAAAGGGGTAAAAAATCAAATGTTAAGAGAAGAATTATAGGAGGAAATTAACGTAACACAGAAACACAAAGAAAACGTGGTATACTGCCCGCTACAAAATGAGAGAAGTTGAGGTCGCCGGACGAACTAATAACAAGATAGGGATGATGAGAAAGAAGTAGATAAATGAAGGGAGAAATGGAAGAGTTTGAATAAAGAAGGTGAGAGGAATAAGACAAGGAAAAGGAAATAAGATTATGCATGGTTAAAACTGACAACTAAACAAGAGAGAGAGAGAGAGAGAGAGAGAGAGAGAGAGAGAGAAAAAGGGGAAAAGAAGGAAACAGTTCAGAATGAGACAACGAAGAGACAAACAACGCAAGACTGAAAAAAGAGAGACGCTGATAAAAAAAAGAGAAGAAAGAGATAGAGACAGAAAAAACAAAAAAATATTCAAAGCACAGAGAAAAACTGGTGAATAACGGAATGAAATTGAGAAAAATTAACTAAACTGAGATAGACAAGAAGAGAAGAATCGAATAGAGACAGAGAAGAACACATTGGACAGAGACACGGAGACAGAAAAGAATAAGACAAAAAAGGAAAGAAAAGAAGAGAATGCTAAATAAACAGAAAAAAAAGGAAAGGAGATAAGATGGACGGTATGGAGAGAATCAGACAGACAGACAGACAGACAGACAGACAGACAGACAGAATAATCATGCACATGGATCTGACAGAGAGAAATGAGAAAAATAAATGAGAAAAAAAGAAAATATGCAGGAAGAAAAGATGAATGAGAGAGAGAGAGAGAGAGAGAGAGAGAGAGAGAGAGAGAGAGAGAGAGAGAGAGAGAGAGAGAGAGAGAGACAGATGAGAGAGAGAGAGAGAGAGAGAGAGAGAGAGAGAGAGAGAGAGAGAGAGAGAGAGAGAACCAGAGAGAACCAGAGAGAAAAACACGCACCTGATAATGAAAAGAAAAAAAAAGAAAAGGAGAGGATGAAGCAAAAAAAAATGAGGATACGAAAGATAAAGAAACAAAGTAATAAGAAAGAATGAAGAAGAAAAAGAGACAAAGAGAGACACAAACATCTAAAAAAAACAAAAGAAAGAAAATAAAGAAAGGAGAAAAATAACCAGTAAAAATAGAGAAGGATAGAAATAGGTAAGATACAAACAATACAACAGAGAGAGAGAGAGAGAGAGAGAGAGAGAGAGAGAGAGAGAGAGAGAGAGAGAGAGAGAGAGAGAGAGAGAGAGAGAGAGAGAGAGAGACAGACACTTCCTCCTTCCTGCCCGACACACACGGAGACTTGGCAGAGACACAGAGGGAGGAAAGAGAGACAACAACTGACGCAGGAAGATCTAGTGAGTGATTAGTGTGGTAACAATAGACAGGCGTTAATTACCGACTCGGAGGCGCCATAAAGCTAGAGAACGCTTGTTAATGGTCACCTCACACACACACACACACACACACACACACACACACAGACGGACATCTCTCTCCTTCACTCCTAAGCCACAAACATAAAGGTCAGAATGTTATGGTTAGAAAGGCTTGTAATGGACCTTATATAAGTGTGTGTGTGTGTGTGTGTGTGTGTGAATGTGAGCTTGTAAATCTCTCTCTCTCTCTCTCTCTCTCTCTCTCTCTCTCTCTCTCTCTCTCTCTCTCTGATATATGACTGCAAAGAACTTTCATATATATTTCTCCTCCTCTTTCTCCTCCTCTTCCTCCTCCTCCTCCTCCTCCTATCCCTACTCCATCTTCTTTTCTTTCTCTTTCTCCTTCTCCTCCTCAAATCTTATTCTTATTGTTTGTCGAATTATTTCTTTAACTTTAATACTTTCTCTCTCTCTCTCTCTCTCTCTCTCTCTCTCTCTCTCTCTCTCTCTCTCTCTCTCTCTCTCAGGAAGATAAGGAAGGACGAACATCAGGTGTCAGTGTTGAAGATTCCACAGCTGACCGCAAGAGGGAGTTAAGGAGGGCGCCTCTCTCTCCCTCTCTCTCTCTCTCTCTCTCTCTCTCTCTCTCTCTCTCTCTCTCTCTCTCTCTCTCTCTCTCTCTCTCTCTCTGGATATCTTGACTATGCAAAATAGAACAGGGCGAAGAGAGAGAGAGAGAGAGAGAGAGAGAGAGAGAGAGAGAGAGAGAGAGAGAGAGAGAGAGAGAGAGAGAGAGAGAGAGAGAGAGAGAGAGAGAGGAGGAGGAGGAGGAGGAGGAGGAGGAGGAGGAGGAAAAGGAAGATGAGATGTAGGAAGACAATGAAAAGGAGGAGAAGAAGGTAGAAGAGAAGAAAAGACGGAGCTAAGATGGAGGAAGATGAAAATTAAAAGAAGGATGAGCAAGAGAAATAGGAAGAAGAGGAGGAGGAGGAAGAAGAAGAGGAGACGCTGAGGTAGAGAAAAGGGATCACGGACCAAGAAAGCGAGGATGAGAAGACGAATGAGGAGGAGGAGGAGGAGGAGGAGGAGGAGGAGGAGGAGGAGGAGGAGGGAAGGGAAAGGAGGAATTTTAACGAGGCATCTTAAAACTTCATGTGCTTTGCTCCTGGTTTTACGAGAGGAGGAGGAGGAGGAGGAGGAGGAGGAGGAGGAGAAAAGGAAGGGGAGGAAGAGGAGGAAGAATGATAATAGCAAACCAAACAGAATAACACAACATAACAATATAATAAAAATGTCCAACGTCTCTCTCTCTCTCTCTCTCTCTAATTGGTAGCTAAAAATACAAGATGGTCTGACAAATTCCACGAGAGAGAGAGAGAGAGAGAGAGAGAGAGAGAGAGAGAGAGAGAGAGAGAGAGAGAGAGAGAGAGAGGCGGTAAACAAGATATGCACAAGGACGATAGAGAGCATGAGTCACGCGGCACAGAGATAAGCCGTTACTTGATTATAGATTGTGTGTGTGTGTGTGTGTGTGTGTGTGTGTGTGTGTGTGTGTGTGTGTGTGTGTGTGTGTGTGTGTGTGTGTACGTGCTTCCACTAGGGTATGTCTGTTACGTACACTTCATTAATACTCCACGTACATACTAAATAAGCACGGCACGAGAAGCTCATTAGTGTACGTACGTGTGTGTGTGTGTGTGTGTGTGTGTGTGTGTGTGTGTATACCAACCACAAATAACTGAAGTCTCTCATATGTAAGATAAACCCCGAAAGATTTACCTCCTCCTCCTCCTCCT
>NC_059275.1:12332033-12337033 GCF_017591435.1 Portunus trituberculatus
GCTGGAAACATGAAAATAAAAGAAGAATAAAAAAGGAGACAAGCATGAAAATACGGAAAATATAAAACACACACTCTCTCTCATTTCTTCTGTACATGTTAGTTAATGATCGATAAAAGAGTGTGTGGCAGCGATGGGCCGTGGGCACACCTTCAGTGACTGATGTGACTCCCATTGAGTGGGAGGGAAGTGAATGTTCCTGATGCAGGGTGGCCCATTGAGAGTGGGAGACTTGCCGCCACTGTTGAACCCATTCAATGGGAAGAGACAAGTCAATTCCTCTGACTGGGCTGTTTGGCGCCATTCCGGGATGAGATTCACTGCCGCTGACCCCCGAGGTTACAGACCCGGTCAGCACACCGCCCCCACCCACTGACACCCGTCAGTGGGTGTGGTGTGACTGACTCAAGATCAGCTGACCCCGCTCCCTCACTGACCCGGTCAGCAAACCTCCTCCAGCCACTGACACCAATCAGTGGCTGTAGTGTGACTGACTTGCGCCAGTGACTGTCAGCAACATTGAATCTCACCCCGCTGAATGGGACTCAACAACCCCGTCAGTGGAATTGACTTTGTCTCTCCCCACTGAATGTATCGCTAACCCCACCAGTGGATGTTAGTCTCCTCCACTCAATGCGGCCTATCCCAGCACCATCAGGGGCACTCACTGTGCCTAACCCACTGAATGGGTCACCAGCCCACCGCTGGTAGCAACTGCCGCCCTCTCCACATAATGGGGCTCACCATTCCCATTAACACTGTCCACCGCTTGTCTTCAACGAATGGTTCCCAACACCGCCTCTGCGGCACCACCAGCGTGGGGCTCCCTCACTGGGGGGCCCGTCCTCCAGAAGCAGCACCCGCGCCTCGCCAGCGCGGCGCGGGTGCGGAAGACATGGAGCGCCTGCTCGCTGCGCTCCACGCTGCCTTTGCTGGTGTTTTCTTCCAATACTTTCATTTTGAAGTGTTGGAGGAATGTTTAATTCGATTTGTCATCCTTTTGGCGGTGTGTATGGAGTGCAGGGAGACAGGTGTGGTGAGGGAGGGTGTGTGGCTGAGGAGGGTGTGTGCACACACTGGGCGTGGTGTCTGCCGGGATTTCACTGTAAAGCTGACACATTTCTCCATCTTTCTTCAACGTGACTTCAGTTTTCTGGCTTTATATTGCAGCGTCATAATTAAAGTGTTTTTCTGTGAGCGTTGAGCTGGTGTGGCGGTCCAGGGCAGACTGAAGGGAAGGCGAGGCTTGAGGACAGGTACAAAACGAGGCCTGACGGAGGTGACGCAGGGACGGCTTTCTGTCAGGCGTTGGAGGGTGGAGGGTGGAGGGTGGAGGGTGGAGGAGGGGAGAGGGACATTCTGAAGTCGTGTGATGGGTGGGTGTGTGTGGTGCGGGGGCTGTGGCACACAAGTCATTTGTAAAAACGAGAAAAAAAAAACCCCGCTGAAGTGGATATAGTAGAGGTATACATAGTGATTTTTTTTTTATGCAAGAGAGAAACTAGCCAATGGTAACAATAATACATAAAAAACAGCGCAAGAAAACATACATAAGGAAGAATGGACAATATAAACAGGTAGAAGCAGAAAGCAGGGAAAGTAAGAAATAATGCATAAGAGAGAGAGAGAGAGAGAGAGAGAGAGAGAGAGAGAGAGAGAGAGAGAGAGAGAGAGAGAGAGAGAGAGAGAGAGAGAGAGAGAATAATAAAGCATACTAGGCTAAAATGTTAAAAATTATGTTGACTTTCCAGACACACACACACACACACACACACACACACACACACACACACACACACACACACACACACACACACACACACACACACACACACACACACACAGCCAAAAAGGGGAAATTACACGCACATAAAACACATAATAGACAAGTTAATTCTCTCTCCCTCCCTCCCTCTCTCTCTCTCTCTCTCTCTCTCACATCGAAGTCTTAATCAACCTATAGTCCTATACCTTTCCTGCATTGTTTACGCTTCCGTTTTCTATGACTCTGCTTTCCATCCCTCACTCATTCATTCCTGTTCCCTCGTGTATTTTCTATTTCTGGTTCCGCCACGCCCCTTTTCGTCCCCTCCACTCATGTATTATCTATGGAGGAAGGACCAAGAAGGGTGAACAGTAGGGAATTAATTTTTTGCTCTCTCCTCGTCTGTGTGTGTGTGTGTGTGTGTGTGTGTGTGTGTGTGTGTGTGTGTGTGTGTGTGTGTGTGTGTGTGTGTGTGTGTGTGTGTGTGTGTGTGTGTGTGTGTGTGTGTGTGCTGTGAGTTAGTTTGATTTGAAAGTTAAAAGCGTTTTGTTGGTGCTAATGGTGAAGGAAGGAAGGGAGATGGGGAGAGAGGGAGCAAGAGATGGAGAAAAGGAAAAGAGAGTAAGGAAAGAAAAACGAAAGGGGAAACAGAAGGAAATATAGAAGGAAGAGAAGGAAGAAGGAAATAGGTGAGGGAAGTAATAAAAGGAGGAAAAACAGTAAAGGAAAAATTAAAACAAGGAAAAAGAAAGAAAGAAGGAAAGAAGGAAGGAAGGAAGGAAGGAAGGAAAACTGAAACAAGGAAGCAAAGGAAGGCAGGAAGCAAGTGAGGAAAAAATAGGGAGAAATGAAAAAGAACCCCGCAAAAAAAAGAAAAATCAATAAAAGTGACAAAAAAAAAAAAAAAACCCATCGAGAGAGAGAGAGAGAGAGAGAGAGAGAGAGAGAGAGAGAGAGAGAGAGAGAGAGAGAGAGCAGGTTCACTTCCATTATGAACCTGCCCCGCTCACTCATAAGGCAGCGACAACAGCATTCCGGAAACCAGTCTGACAGTATGAATAATATTACCATCACGCGGACTCAATCATCGCTGCGCCGGGGGAGGAGGAGGAGGAGGAGGAGGAGGAGGAGGAGGAGGAGGAGGAGGAGGAGGACAACTTAAGGAAAAGAGAAGGATACAGAGGATAAGGAGGTGAACGACAAAGACAAAAGGAAAATGAGAATAGATACGGAGAAATATGAGTGTAAAGAAGAGGGCAAAAAAAAAAGCATGGAGGAGGACGAGGACAGCTGAAGGAAAGGAGGAGGAGGAGGAGGAGGAGGAGGAGGAGGAGAAGGAGGAGAAAGACAAGAAGGAGGAGATGAAGAAGGAGAATTAGGAGGAGGAGGAGGAGGAGGAGGAGGAGGAGGAGGAAGAGAAGGAGGAGAATAACAATTGAAGGGAAAGGAGAGTAGAATGGAAAAAAAAAAAAAAAAAAAAAACAAGAAAGATAAGGAGAAGGAAAACACAACGAACAAAAAAAAAAATTACATTACAAAGAATTTAGAGAAAAAAAAATGGAAGTCAATCAACTCCAGGCAATCCAATCACTACACTTCACTCAACAAGCAGAAGACAAATGGCAGAGAGGAACAGCAGAAAAGTATCAGTAGCAGAAGGAGCAGCGGGAGTCTGGGAGGAGGTCAATCTCACGAAGGAGGAGACTGGAGAGGTGTTTGGAAGGCCACACAGGACGCAGCAAAGGAGGGGAGGGTGGCGGGAGGGAAGGATAGGGACAGGAGGGGTGGTGGAGGAGTGGAGGGCGGTAGGAGGGTAAGAAGGGGAGATGAGGGTTGTGGAAGGGGACGGGACAGGTGGTGGAGGAGTGGAAGGTTACAATGAGGGGTGGTGGAAGGAGACAGGAGGGGTAGTGGAAGAGTGGAGGATGGTAGGAGGGAAGGAAGGGAGACGTAAGGAGTGGTGAAGGATGGGAGGGTAGAAGGATGGAAGGAGAGGGACATGAGGAGTGGTGGAGGAGGAAGGGAGAAGTAGCGAAGGAGAGGAGGGTGTAGGGAGGGTAGGAGAGAAGACGTGAGGGGTTGTGGATGGGGTAAGGGATGGGGTGGGAGAGGGAGAGAGGGGCGTGGCGGTCCCAGGAAACCAACCATCACTCACCTGCGTCAGCCCTTCGTCGGGTCGCGCCTGATTGATCGCTCGCAACTGAGATGAATTTCCCGACAAAGAGAGAAAGATTGAGAGGAGAGAGAGAGAGAGAGAGAGAGAGAGAGAGAGAGAGAGAGAGAGAGAGAGAGAGAGAGAGAGAGAGAGAGAGAGAGAGAGAGAGAGAGAGAGAGAGAATCAAGCTCAATTCACAAGTACGTACAGTTAGTGAGATACATCCGTATCTGTGTCTGTCCGTGTCCGTTAGCACCAGCCCAGGGTCACGCCCCACAAAGGACCCACAAAACTTCCAGCGCCGCGCCCTTTGACACTGACTCATCCATATATTTGTGTTCTGATTCCTTCTCAAGAGGTAGATTTGTGTTTTGCTTTTGCATCTTGCTTTTTTTCTTGTCTTTTTAAGTGACCACCAAGTCATTTTTAGTGTATCTTAGTTTCTTGATGGTAAATGGGCCCAAAAAGTCTGATTAAAAAGGGGCAGTTTGTCTTTTTTTTCTATTGCACTGAAGCTTATAAATGTTTTACAGACAAACAATAAAGAGTACGAGGTGTTTAATCCTTTCAATACTAAGACACATTTTTACCTTGAGATTTGTGTACCATTAGAACATTTTATTAACATTAGGAAGGGTCTATGGAGGTTAGAAAATTGATGGCCACAGTCTTCACTATCTTTATCCTCACATAAGTTTCTGAAGGTGTGTAAAATCACCGAATAGTAAGCAGAATGGATATGGAAACGCGTCATGTTACTCGATGGGGTTTAGGTGTTTGAGTATCACGTGCCCCATCTGAGCTGTCATCCCAAGCTGCCTCGCCCTGTCCTGACACCAACACGTTCCTGAAACACTTCTGCATCTCACCTCCACTACTCTCAAAGCACTCTAGCTGAAGTTACAAGGGTTAACAAGTGTGTTTTTACAGTTCAAGTGACAGACTAACAACACTGCTACATTGTTAACAGGAGAAACACTCTTGGGAAGCCGGTTAATCATATCTGTGGCCTTTGAAAATAGTGGTGGTGAGAGAGCAAAGTGTTTCTGAATGCAGCGCTATGAGTGATGCGTGACGCTG
>NC_059275.1:12352033-12372033 GCF_017591435.1 Portunus trituberculatus
AAACAGAAGGAAGAGGAGAAGAAAACAGAAGTAAACGTATCTGAATAAAAGAAGAAAAAGGAGGAGGAGGAGGAGGAGGAGGAGGAGGAGGAGGAGGAGGAGGACAACGACGAGGAAAAGGAGAAAAAAGGAGGAGGAAAAGGAAAAGGAAAAGGAGGAGGAGGAGGAGGAGAAGGAGGAGAAGTACCAGGAGAGGGAAGAGTTGGAGGAAGAAGAAGAAGAAGCGGAAAAAGAGGAACAAATATATTTAACAAGAACAAATCAACAGAACCACAAAAGAACACTAAAGAAAAATATCACAACAAAGAAATGAACAAAACCGGAAAACACCACCACCACCACCACCAACAACAACAACAACAACAATAACCTAAAAAAACTAAAAATTGAAAAATACACCTAGAGAGAGAGAGAGAGAGAGAGAGAGAGAGAGAGAGAGAGAGAGAGAGAGAGAGAGAGAGAGAGAGAGAGAGAGAGAGAGAGAGAGAGAGAGAGAGAGAGAGAGAGAGAGAGAGAGAGAGAGAGAGAGAGAGAGAGAGAGATGCGGGGGAGGGAGGGGGTTAGTGTCAACATTTTCCTGCAGTTTTCCGTACGAACTTGTTACTTTGATATATAGACAGTGTGGGGCAGTTCCTCTCCCTTTCACCTTATCATTTGGCCGGTGAGTTCCTCCTGAAGTGATGAAGGAGAGCCCATCCATCTATTCCAGCCAAGTACGGCGTCTGCAATTAGTCCTCGCTACTTCCTGCCGCAAGAAACAAAAGCAGAAGACAGAGAGAGAGAGAGAGAGAGAGAGAGAGAGAGAGAGAGAGAGAGAGAGAGAGAGAGAGAGAGAGAGAGAGAGAGAGAGAGAGAGAGAGAGAGAGAGAGAGAGACTAAACGCATCCCCCCACCTCACCTACCAGTCGTGTAATGTCTACCAATATCAACACCACCATTAGATCTTCCTTCCTCGCACTCATTATAGCTTCCACACGCGATTCCACTGCCCCGGGGAATGGGAGGTGTATGTGCAAGGGGTAATACGGACACCCAGGGCGCCTGTGTGCTCTGCTGGCAGGAAATGGAAGGGTGTTTGTGAGGTAAGAGCTGCGAGGGAGACTCCGCTTGTCCCCCGCTGAGCCTCCATACGTGACCCGCTTCTGTTATCGCTGGGAGTGGAAAGGAGCCAGCAACGCGTTCACTGGTCTTGTGTTTGGGGAAGGTTCTGACGGCGGCGCTGGCGGGTGATGTATGTGGTGTGATGATGGTAGTGGCTGGATGGATGGAGGTGATTGCAGTGTGGTTTGTTAGGGTTTGTGTGTGTGTGTGTGTGTGTGTGTGTGTGTGTGTGTGTGTGTGTGTGTGTGTGTGTGTGTGTGTGTGTGTGTGTGTGTGTGTGTGTGTGTGTGTGTGTGTGTGTGTGTGGCTCGTATTCTCAAACATTCTGTGTGTTTTACCTCCAGTATTTCAAAGGGTTTATTTAAATTTATACAAGTTTTAAAGGTGTTTGTACAGTTCTACAGGCAGGTTGACAACATTTCTATATCATTAATAGGAGAAACACTCTTAAAGACCCAGCTGATCATCTCTGTGGCCTTGGAAAGCAGTTGTGGGAAGAAAGCAAAGCGTTTCTGAATACGGATCTGTGTGTGTGTGTGTGTGTGTGTGTGTGTGTGTGTGTGTGTGTGTGTGTGTGTGTGTGTGTGTGTGTTTTGTTAAGGTGAAAGGATGATGCCTCTTTGACACACACCAGCACACACTACACTCCAACCTAACACCAACGTAACGCAACACAACATAACACACACCCCTTCTCCTGCTACACATCATCTAACCCCCACACCACCACAAATACTAACTATAATACACACCATACCACACCCAACATAACAAAGCACACCATATCTCCCTACCACACACCACCTAACCCCACACCACCACAAACACTAACTATAACACACCATACCACACCCAACATAACATAACACACACTTTATCCACCTACCACACCACGTAACCCTTGAATACACCGCCACCACAAACACCAACTACAACACACACCATAAGACACCCCACCTAGCCAGCCAACCACCCGAAACACTAATCACTGTAAGCTAAACCAATCTAACCAAACTCACACTCCTGCTTCTCTCTCTGCCTCCCCACCAAAGCCTCAGTGTGTGTGGTCCCTCCTTCCTCGGCGGACGCACCTCTGCATCGCTATTCATATCTGGCCACTTAGATATCAATGGAGAGGCGAGAGCGATCATTAACCACCATAACTCACTGGTAATTCTTGTCAATCTACAGGGTGTACTTACCTGCTGCTGTTACCTGGTCATAATGAGAGGCGCTGCTGTACTGGGCAGATCGAGAAAGAGAGAGGGAGAGAAGCACAGTAAAGGAGAGATAGATAGGGACAGGGAGGGATAGGAGACAGAGAGACAGAGACATGGAGGGAAGGACAAGGGGCATGAGGCAGGTGGGAAAGGTCCACAGAAAGAGACAGAGAGAGAGAAGGAGAAGGATCAAGGGGGATACAGAAGAGAGAGAGAGAGAGAGAGAGAGAGAGAGAGAGAGAGAGAGAGAGAGAGAGAGAGAGAGAGAGAGAGAGAGAGAGAGAGAGAGAGAGAGAGAGAGAGAGAGAGAGAGAGAGAGAGAGAGAGAGAGAGAGAGAGAGAGAGAGAGAGAGGAAGGAAATGAAAGAAAAGAAAGGGAGAGAGACAGAAAGACAAGGGAAATACGGAAAGAGAGGAATAAAGGGAGATACAAGGAATAACAGAAAGAGACAGGGAGAGATAGGAATGGAAAGAGAGGGATAAAGAGAGACAGAGCGGGAATAGAAAGGACAGGAAAGGAAAGAGAGCGATTGAAGGAGACAAGGAGACGAATGAAAAGACAGAAAGACAAGGAGAAATAGGGAGGAAAAATGATAAAGGGAGATACAGCGAAGGAAAAGAAAGGAGAGGGAAGGAAAGGAAGGAAAAGAGAGGGATTGGAGAAGGAAGAGGGAGAGACATAGAAACAGGGAGAAGAGAAAGATAAAGGAAGATGCAGGAAGGCAAAAGAAGGAAAGAGAAGAAAAAAAAAAAAACAGGAAAAAGCATGTTAGGAATACTAGTGTTTGTTATACCTGTCTGTCTGTCTGTCTGTCTATCAGTTTGTCTATATTTGCTTCTGCCTGTCTGTTTGTCTGTTTCTACGTTATGGCGGCCTATGTCTGTCTATCTGTGTGTCTTTGTCTGTTTATGCATGTCTGTCTAGGTATTTTGTCTACCTGTCTGTCTGTTTGCCTGTCTACCTGTTTGTCTGTCTGTCTGTCTGTCTAAGTGTTCGTCAGCTTGCCTAATTTCTATACCACTTTTGTTTTCATTCCTTATAACATTTTCATCAATATTTATACAGCAATTTGTCTTCGCATATCCTTTCCCTCCACCTCCTCCTCCTCCTCTTCCATCTTCTCCTCCTCCTTCTCCATCTTCTCCTCCTCCTCCTCGTCCTTCTCCTACTCTTCTTCCTCCTCCTCCTCGTCAGCGTCACCCTTCGTCAGTAGAAGCGACGCGACTCGGGGCTTCCTGCGGCGTCCCGTCAGTCAGAGGCAGGAAGGACGCCGCCTCTGTGTTACTCACGCCCGGGGAGGGAGAGGGAGAGGGAGAGGGAGTGGTAAGAGGAAGGCAATGGTGAGATATACCTAATTTCCTTTCTTAGCTTCTCTCTCTCTCTCTCTCTCTCTCTCTCTCTCTCTCTCTCTCTCCATAGACACGTACATTAAGTAATAAAGAAATGCTATGCAATACTAAAACAAATAATGAGAAGAAGTAGAAGAAGAAAAGAAGAAGAAGAAGAAGAAGAAGAAGAAGAAGAAGAAGAAGAAGAAGAAGAAGAAGAAGAAGAAGAAGAAGAAGAAAAAAGTAAAAAAAGAGAAAGAAAAGAAATAGGAAAAAAGAAAGGAGATATAAAGAGAGAGATAGAAAAAAAAGCCACCACCACCACCACCATCATCACCACCACCACCACAGCAACACAAAACAAACGAACGAACGAACGAACGCCCAAGTGAGCAAGAGAGGGTGAAAAATGGTCTCTCTCGATGAAGGGAAGCAAACAACAACCGGAAACCATAAAATAAACACTCCAATGGCCTGTATAAAATAATCATAAACACACACACACACACACACACACACACACACACACACACACACACACACGAAAGGTACGAAGTTAGCTGCCGTTACGTGTGTGCTCATAATTCATACATACATACATACATACATACATACATTACATTCATACATATACATATTAACAAATTAGCCAAGAGTTACCTAGAAAATTAAGATAAAGAAAGAGAGAAAGAAGGAATGAGAGACAACAAGGAGGAAAGGAAAAGAAAGAAGAAAAGGTAGAAAAGGAAGAAATAAAGAAATGTAGAAAGATAAAAGTAGAAGAAGAAAACGAAGAAAACGAATATACGAATGGAAGAACGAATGATAGAGACCAATGAAGAAAAATGAATAAAAGAGACAAATTGAAAAACCTAAATGACTGAATGAAAACATATGAATCGCATTTTATATAATTAAACACCTTATCATGTCTACAGAATGAACCTTTTCTTTATTTCTTATTTACTTGTATAATAAATGATAAATAAGTAAATTATCTTCAAATCAACAACAACAACAACAACAACACTATCACCACAACCACCACTAACAACAACAACAACAACAACAACAACAACAACAACACAACCACCATTACCAACAACAACACTATCACCACAACCACCACCACAAATAACAACAACAATTACCACCAACATCACCACCATCCATACAACACACGAAGGCGATGAGGGACAACAAAACGAGAGAGAGAGAGAGAGAGAGAGAGAGAGAGAGAGAGAGAGAGAGAGAGAGAGAGAGAGAGAGAGAGAGAGAGAGAGAGAGAGAGAGAGAGAGAGGAAGCGATAATAGGCACTGATGGGGAGGAGGAAGGAAAAGGAAAAAGAAAAGGAAGGAAAGGGAGTAAGAAGGACTTAAGCCGATGATGACACCACCACCACCACCACCACCAGAGAGAGAGAGAGTGTGTGGCAACTAACCCTTACCCTTTCCACCTTCACCTTCAGATCACCATCACCTCCCTCGCGTGTTCTTAATCCCCACACACTACATCACAAGAAAGTACACTCGAGAACCCCTCAAAGCTGCCACATTCTTCAGCTAAGGGCGAGAATCCTGTAAGCTGTACACCTAATTGAATCTTGGTGTCCGTGGGGGTTGTGTCCGTGTTGTGTGGGGGGGTGTGGCGGGGTGTAGGGCTGTGACGGGGTAAGGGTGCGGCTGGCGGGGTGAGTATGTGACAGTTTGGATGGTAAATGGTTGGTAATCTGTTATGATTATAGGGGTGACAACCTAGGATGTGAGAGCAGAGGGCCCTTGACAAACGATCTACGGAGGGAGGTGGTGGTGGTGGTGGTGGTGTGTGTGTGTGTGTGTGTGTGTGTGTGTGTGTGTGTGTGTGTGTGTGTGTGTGTGTGTGTGGTGCTAAACACTCACACCCACCAGCCGTGTCATTATGTAGGTGACTCCTGCCACCACCACCCTCACCACCACTGCCATCATCACCATCATTTTCATCATCATCGACGCTTCTGTTTCCTTTCATACACCCTTGTGCTGTATCCTCCTCTTCCCTCTCTTCCTCTTCCTCCTCCCTTCCCGCGCCTTCTTCTTCTCCTTTTCACTCCCTCGTTCCTTCCTTTCCCATTATGATTTCTTCTCCTTCCCTCTTCCTCTTTCTTCTCTCCTTTCTATCTCCATATCGTTAACCTTTACTATCTTCCTTCCCTCATTTTCTTTTCCTTCCTTTCTCGCATCCTTATTTCACTATTCTATCATAATCCTTCAATCGTTTTCTTTTTATCTTTCATTATCATTCTTTATCACTTTTTTTCATTTCTTTTCCCAATTTCCCTCCACTTCTTTTGGTATCCTTTCCTCATTTCCTCTTTCCTCCATACGCTTCTTTGTCTTCGTACTTTTCTTTCTTCCCTCCTTTTTTTTTCTCTCTGCCATTCCTTCTTCATCACTTTCTTCTTTCACTACCTTGCGTCATCTATTGCAGATTTGAACGGGATAACTTAACACAGACAACCTCCTATGGGCCAACATGTCTGCTGCTGCTGTTCATTCTATCTTTTACCTTCCTTTGTTTACCCTAAGAAGAAAAAAAACTCTTTCCTTAAACTTAAAAAAAAAAAAAAACGAGAAAACTTGTAGACTGTGTGTGTGTGTGTGTGTGTGTGTGTGTGTGTGTGTGTGTGTGTGTGTGTGTGTGTGTGTGATAGGGGTGAAAGTATGGTGGTGATGGTAGTAGTAGTGGAAGTTGTAGTCGTAGTAGTAGTAGTGGTGGTGGTGGTGGTGCATGGTGAAAGTTTAGCAGTAGTGTTGGTTCATTTGCAGGTGGTTGTGATGTATGTATGTATGTACTCATGTGTGGTGGTGGTGGTGGTGGTGAGAGTGGATATGATTTTAGCTGCAATGTGAGAGAGAGAGAGAGAGAGAGAGAGAGAGAGAGAGAGAGAGAGAGAGAGAGAGAGAGAGAGAGAGAGAGAGAGAGAGAGAGAGAGAGAGAGAGAGAGAGAGAGAGAGAGAGAGAGAGAGAGAGAGAGAGAGAGAGAGAGAGAGAGAGAGAGAGAGAGAGAGAGAACTAACGAACGAATGGATGAATAAATGAATGAATGAATTAATGAATGAATAAATCGATGAATGAGTTAGTTATCGAATAAATAGTGAGTGAGTGAGTGAGTGAGCGAGCAAGTGTGTGTGTGTGTGTGTGTGTGTGTGTGTGTGTGTGTGTGTGTGTGTGTGTGTGTGTGTGTGTGTGTGTGTGTGTGTGTGTGTGTGTGTGTGTGTGTGTGTGTGAATGACCTATTTGCTAATTATTTAGTTGGGCAGTGAATGAGTGAATGAGGGAGAGGATGAATGACTTAATGGATGAATAAGTGAGGGAGTGAATTGCAAAAAGAAGGCAAGACTGTAAATGTGTGTGTGTGTGTGTGTGTGTGTGTGTGTGTGTACTCAAGCGTGGCAGTGATGATGATAATGGTGATGGTGGAGGCGGCGTGGTGGTGGTGGTGGTGGTGGTGGTGGTGGTGGTGGTGGTAATGGCAACAACGTGAGTAAACACAACCAGGTGCTTCGTTCCGGTAATCAGCAATCAGCACCTTGTCTACGCCACACTCGCATACCTGGCCCTTCACCCCCGCCCCCCCAACACACCTGCACCCACAACACACACCTGCAAATCCCAAACAAACTCACCCATCCACCCACACACAAGCATACGCACACACAATTAAGTCCATTTTTTTTATCTATTAACATTTTATATAACGTTTTTTTTTCAGACGCTAGTAACGTTTATAGACAACGTTTTAATAAATTCCTCAAAGTTTAACCCCTACAGTACCATGACACATTTTCGTATTTATTCTGCTTACCATTTGGCGATTTGATGCAGCTTCAGAAACTCATGTGTGGGATTAAAATGGTGAGGTCTTGCCATTATTAATCTTCCAAACCTTCATAGACCCGTTTTTTTTTTATATATATAAGTAAAATCGTCAATTCATATCCACAACTCATAGTAAAAATGCTTTCCAGTACTGAAGGCGTTAAGCTCTGAGGTAAGATGAGAGAAGTGCTTATCTAACCTGAAGGAAAGGCTAACTGGAAGAAACAGAATTATAATTTCAAAATACGTAATTAAAAATGAAAAGATACATGCAGAAGAATTGTATCAGCAGGAAACTTTACTTGAGGGAGCAGAGCAAGAAATTTAACAAGATGAGCCAAGAATGTGTGTGTGTGTGTGTGTGTGTGTGTGTGTGTGTGTGTGTGTGTGTGTGTGTGTGTGTGTGTGTGTGTGTGAGAGAGAGAGAGAGAGAGAGAGAGAGAGAGAGAGAGAGAGAGAGAGAGAGAGAGAGAGAGAGAGAGAGAGAGAGAGAGAGAGAGAGAGAGAGAGAGAGAGAGAGAGAGAGAGAGAGAGAGAGAGAGAGAGAGAGAAACTAGATGAAATAGAAAAAAAACTCGAAAAAATAACGAAAGAAAAAGAAAATCAAGATAAATAAGTAAAAGACACAAAAGAAGGAGGATAAAGAGCTACAGGAACACGAGACAACAACAAGCAAGACACGAGGGAGCAAACACAGGCTGGCAGGCAAGACAGTCTCAGGTAAGTGGTAAGCGGTAACCAACATCTACCCCTTGACTAATATGCCGCTAAAACCACCGGATCTGCAAGGCTACACCGACACACAGGCTAACAAGACGTGCTATCGCTAAATTGCACCCCACCTGATCTATTAATACCGATATATAGGCAAACACAACCATCGGACCTGTAAGAACGTGTATAAAAGCAAATATAGTAATCTTCATTTCCTCTTACGTCTCCCTGTGGCTTCCCCAACTCTCCCCCTCGCTCTCTCCAGCCCTCTCCCTCTCTCCCTCTTTCACCTGCTACAATAAGAAGATCAATTTTGGAATACAACAATTACCTTTATGAGAGCAGGTGATGATAGCTACCAGAACCTCGATCTGGGTGGGCTTGCATCCTCCTCCTCCTCCTCCTCCTCATATCCACGAGAGGTAAGGGAAGGGGGAAGGGGTTGAAGCTCCCCCACCCCACCCCGTCACCTAGAGAAAAAGAGATCAAGGTGAAAACACAAGGAAAACTCAGGAATTTGTTGTAAAAAGTTGAAGCCACACAGGATGAGAGGGAAGGTTTAACGGGAAGTGTCTGGCCATTACATCGTCAGCGTTTGCGTCAGGAGATGAGAAGTGTGCGTGAGGGAAGACAGATACAAAGACAGACACACAGACAGATGGACAAACGAAGCGATGAACAGATAAACAGGTTAGAGAGATGGACAGATAGACAGATGATTAAATAAATAGACTGATAAATAGGTGGAAAGACAGACATAACGGATAGATAGACAAATGGAGAAACAAATAGACATGAATAGACAGACACGAAGAAGGGATTCAGGAGATAAAACGAAGGAAGAAGAGGAAAGGAGGAAAGGAAGGAAGAGATTGAAACAGAGGATATAAAGATGAAATTGGCGTAAAAAGATAGGAACAGAGAGAGAGAGAGAGAGAGAGAGAGAGAGAGAGAGAGAGAGAGAGAGAGAGAGAGAGAGAGAGAGAGAGAGAGAGAGAGAGAGAGAGAGAGAGAGAGAGAGAGAGAGAGAGAGAGAAGAGAAGAAGAAGAACAAAGAACAAGAACAAGAACAAGAACAAGAACAAGAAAGAAGAAGAAGAAGAAGAAGAAGAAGAAGAAGAAGAAGAAGAATAATAATAATAATAATAATACCCACATGAAGAGACAAACCAAACACACAAACCAACAGAGAGAGAAACAGGAAACAGACGAGAGGAAAGAGGAAACAGACACACAGAGGGACAAGAGGTGTTGGAAAAGGATAGGAAGGGGAAGAGAAGAGGAAGAGAAGGGAAGTGGAAGGCAAGGGAAGGGAAGGGAAGGGAAGGGAAGGGAAGGGCAGGCCAGGTACAGCCAACACCTGGGCCGTGGCGGTGATGACAGGTGGCAATAAATCAGGTGGTAACAAGTCTGCGCCACCATGCCTGGGTCGCGTCCGTGTGAGTGTGTGTGTGGGGGAGTGAGCGAGGGTGGTCTGCGGCGCGCCACTCACCCTGTCTGCCCACTCGCTACTCCCTCCTTCCACTCCTTCACTTCTACTACTACTACTACTACTACTACTACTACTACTACTACTACTCTCTCTCTCTGTTTTTGTTCCATATTTTGTTCTTTTCTTCTTCCTTTCCTTATTTTCCTTCTAGTTGTTCTTGTTCTTAGTTTTCTTCTTCTCCTCGTTCTTCTTGTTATTGTTGCTTTTTTATTATCTTTTTCGTTCTTGTTCTTTTTTCTCTGTTGTTGTTGTTGTTTTCTAATTATTGTTTTTCTTTTTGTTCTTGTTGTTATTCTTTTTCTCTCCTTGTTTTTCTTGTTCTTGTTTTCTTCTTCCTCTCCTTGTTTTCCTTCTTGTTCTTGTTTTCTTGTTCCTTCTCTTTTTTTCTTTTCCTTTTTTTCAGTTTACTTCCTTTTTTATCTAAAGTATTTCATTTATTTATTTTTTCGTTTATTTTTTATCGCTGATTTTATTTAATTATTTCACTTATGTATTTATTTATCTATCTTATTTATCTCTCGTATCTTTGTTCTCTTTTTTTGTCTACCTTCCTGTTTTTTTTTTTTTTTTTTGTCATATTCATACTCTTCTTAGCTTATCTCTTCAGTTTCCGCTTTTTCACCTTTTTTTTTTCTATCCATTTCCGTACAGCGTCATTTCCTTTTCCACCTCATTCCTTGCCCTTATCTCCTTCCCTTCCTTCACATTCACATTTTCCTTCTCCTTTTCGATCAAATACATTTACCATAACAAGAGAGAGAGAGAGAGAGAGAGAGAGACCCTTCCATCCCTCACATACACTCATACGTACACACACAGGTGGCTGGGAAAACTTATCAGGTGTATATCTTTATTGAATCTGGCTACCTATCAACTGCTGTGTGTCTGGCTTCACTTATCGCTACCTGCATCTGTTCTCTCGGAGCGCCGGGCTGCAGAACACTCTACATGCAGCATAGGTAAGTAGCAGCACGACAGGTGAGGCAACACGAAACCCGTAACACCATTCTCACAATTACTCCGTCTTTTCTTTCCTCCTTCCTCCTCCTCCTCCTCCTTGTCGTTGTCTGTGTTTCTCCTTTCTCACTCCCCTCTTTCTTTTAACCTTGACACTCCTAATTGTTTTTAAATGATAACTTTTTTCTTTTCCTCCTTTCCTTTTCCTCATTTTTTATCTACTTTTAATTCTTTCTATCTCTTCTTCTCTCTTTCTGCCTACTTTACTCTTCCTTTTGTTTTTCCTTCTACTTCTTCAGTTTCGTAATTCTTCCTCTCCAATTCCTTCTTTCCCTTCTCTTTTTTCCTACTTTTCTCTTTCCCCTCCTCACTTCTTTTCATTCTCTCCATTTCCTCTCCCTTCGCTTCTCTCTTCATCTTCCTCCTCCTCCTCCTCCTCTTTCTCCCCTTCATCTTCTTTACCGTTACCCTTTCAACGCTAAACCTCTCTCCCTCTCCCTCCCTCTCTCCCTCTCCCTCCTCGTCCCTTCCCCCTTTACTCTTCCCTCCACCTTCCCTTTCACTCTCGTTTGCCATTCTTCGTTAATTACTGACAGGTAATGTTGGGCAGGTGTGCCTCGCTGGGACTAGGAGCAGGTGAGGAAATGGTTGTGTGTGTGTGTGTGTGTGTGTGTGTGTGTGTGTGTGTGTGTGTGTGTGTGTGTGTGTGTGTGTGTGTGTGTGTGTGTGTGTGTGTGAGTGTGTGTGTAAGCTAAGAAGTAATAACCTGCTGTGTTTATGTGTGTGTGTGTGTGTGTGTGTGTGTGTGTGTGTGTGTGTGTGTGTGTGTGTGTGTGTGTGTGTGTGTGTGTGTGTGTGTGTGTGTGTGTGTGTGTGTATGTGCGTGCGTGCTGGCAAGGTAAAACAAGGCAAAAGGTCAGCTCAGGTGTTTATGACCCGTAAAGTTTTTCATTACTGACTCTCTCTCTCTCTCTCTCTGAATAATACCCCGACCCTTTTTTCCTCCTTTGTGTTCCTTTACGAGCCTCCCAAAAGTGAACCACCGGGAGAGTTGATGGCTAAATCCAGCAATCCAGCGTCTCTCTCCACCACGCCACTTTGGTCTGAAGTCCCGCCCGCCTATCATGCTGCCCACGCCCTTGCCTCCTCCCTCAGCCGCGGCAGGAAGAACCCAGGCCACTCCTTGTTTGTTTTGGAAGATTTATGCCGCACGAAATCAGACGCGCAGACCGGCAATCATAGTTTTTACGCCGGCAATTGCTCCAGATGCTAAAGATAAGGTCGGGTTGTGGATGAGTTAGCATCCGTGTGGCTGTGTCTCTTACGTTACCTTACCTTATGTTATGTCCCCTTGCCTCTGCTCTCTCCAGTGTTCGTTAGTGTGTGCGTTAGTCAGGTATCTACTATTGTACCAAGCTTCTTCCCTTTTCTTTCGTATGATTTGTGTGTTAGCTATTTGTCATATTAATAAATTCTTCTTGTTCTTCCTTTTTCTAATGATTTTCTTTTGTTTTCATCTCATCCTTCCAGTAATTCCTTCTTTAGTTCTCCTATCTTTCTTAAACACTCATCCGCAATCCTTCCCTTCCTCCTCCTCCATCTTCTTTCTCCCTTTCCTCCTCCACCAGGCCGCGCTTCACCCCATCAACACCTCCCCTTTATCCTCCACGCAGCGGAAAACACGCATTAGGAGCACCCATTGTTTTCTTTTTAGTTCTCGTCCTCCTGTCCATTATCGCTTGAAGGAAATGGCGTTAAGGGGCCGCGTCTACCTGTTGTCTACCTGGCCTTCCTACCTGTTCCCGCCGCACCTTGCCCGCCGCTGCCTCTCCCTTCCCTCCCTCGCCCCTCGCCAGGTAGAAAGGGCCGCTCTTCTGCAGGAGGATCACGCAGGAGAGACTTCCGGGAGGACTTGGCTATCTGAAGGACCTGTGGCTTTGTTTGTTTAGTGTTCCTGCTGGGTCTCTCTCTCTCTCTCTCTCTTACGTTTGGTTTCTGTGATGTTTTAATTCTTTCTTTCTTTTTTTTATTTTTTTCCTTTTTCTCTTTTACTAAAGTTAAATTGTCTTTTGTTAGGTTTCTATTAGTGTTATTTTTCTTCTTTCTTTTCTTTCTCTCTCTTCCTCTTTCTATAGAGTTTAGTTTGGCTTCTGTTGTTTTCTTATTATTTTTTCCTTCTTTTCTTTGTCTTTTCCCTTTTCTCTTTCCCTAGGATTGAATTTAATTTCTATTTTATGTTTTTTTTTCATCATTATTTCTTTATTTCTCCCCTTTTCTTGTCCTCTTTCTTTCTCTATTTCTATTTCTCAAAGATTAACCTAATTTTCCCTTATTATTTTTGTTTTTGTTTTTTTTTTTTTGTTTTGGTTTCTGTTTTGGTTTCTCGTTGGTGTTCAATTCTACGTTTTCTTTTTCTATCTCATTTTACGACTTGTTTTCTCTGTTGTGTTTTCTAGCTGTTTTTTTTTTTTTTTTGTAGGAATTCTTTTTCGTATTGCCTGTTTAATTATGTTTTTTTTTATGATTTTTCGATTTTGTGTTTTTAATGAGATTCCTGATTTTTTTTTTTCTTAGTTCCGTTTTTTTTTTTTGAGTTCCTTTTTCGTTTTATAGTTAGTTCTTCTGAGGTTTTCTTGTGAGTTCATTTATTCATTTTTTTTCCTCTTCTTCTCTTGTTTTCTTATCTTCTTTTCAGTTTCTCTTTCGTTCCTTGCTTCTTTTCTCTTCATTTTCTCTCGATTTGTCTCACCTTCTCTTTGGTTCCTCTCTGTGTCCTGATTGGTTCTCTGATTTCTCTCTCAATTTTCTCAAGTTCTCTCGTTTATGTCTCAGTTTCTCTCTGGTTCTCTCAAGTTCTCTCTCGGGTTTTCCTCAGTTTCTCTTTGGTTCGTCTCTGTGTCCTCAATGGTTCTCTTTGGTTCGTCTCTGTGTCCTGAATGGTTCTCTTTGGTTCGTCTCTGTGTCCTCAATGGTTCTCTTTGGTTCGTCTCTGTGTCCTGAATGGTTCTCTTTGGTTCGTCTCTGTGTCCTCAATGGTTCTCTTTGGTTCCTCTCTGTGTCCTCAATGGTTCTCTTTGGTTTATCTCTCGGTTCTCTCAAGTTTTCTCAGTTTTCTCTCGGTCACTTACAATTTCTCTTCGGTTCCTCTCTTTGGTTCCGTCTTTGGTTCTTTTCTCACCTTATTTCAGTTTCTCTTAACCCACTCAGCGCTATGACACATTTTCATATTCATTCTGCTTCCTATTTAGTGATTTTATACAGCTTCACAAACTTACGTGCTGATTACAATGGTGAAGACTGTGACCATTAACCCTTTCAGTACTGGAACGCATTTTTACCATGAATTTTGGGTGTGATTAGAGTGTTTTATTTACATTAGGAAGGATTTATGGATGTCAGAAGATTAATGGCCAGAGTCTTCACTAATTTAACCCCCCACAAACGTTTCTTAAGCTGTATAAAATCACTAAATAGTCAACAGAATGAATATAAAAACGTGTCATGGTACTGAAGGGGTTAATCATCTGAGCTCCATAGACCCTTGCTAATGTCAATAAAATCGTCTAATCACAACTAAATTCATGGTAAAAAATGCGTCCCAGTATTGAAAGGGTTTAAGTTCTTCTCTCAGTCTCTCTCAGTCTCCTGGGTGGTATCCTGGCCCAGAGGTAATTGCTTGCCACACACATACTCAAATTCCTTCTCTTCCTTCCCTCCCTACGCGCTTCTATCCTTCCTTCCTTCCTCTCTCTCTCTCTCTCTCTCTTCCTTTATTTTCACTGTTTTTCTTTTTTTTTTTTGCCTTTGCTTTTATTTGTGTTTTTCTTCTTCTTCTTCTTCCTTCTTTCATTCGTTTATACTCTTCCTTCCTTCTTTGCTTATGCTCTTCTTCTTCTTCTTCTTCTTCTTCTTCTTCTTCTTCTTCTTCTTCTTCCTCCTCTTCCTCCACTGTAACCTACGTACCAACCTTCCTTTCCTCCTTTCCTCCTCCTTTCATTTCCTCCATCTTTTACCTCCATCCACTCCTCCTCACCTCCTATTTCCTTCCTCCCTTTCATCTCCATTCTTCCCTCCTTCTGTTTCCTCCCCTCTATTTACCTCCTTTTCCCTCAACCCTTCCTATCACCATTCCTTCCTCCTTCCCTTAGATTAGTCCTCCACCTGTTCTCTCTCTCTCTCTCTCTCTCTCTCTCTCTCTCTCTGGCTGTCATTATACAAATCTAAGGTAAGCGTGTCACTTATCCCCATTTCTTACCACTATTATCCATCTCCTTCCTTTCCTCATCCGGAGCTTAATGGCAGGAGGAGGAGGAGGAGGAGGAGGAGGAGGAGGAGGGGTTGATAGGGACGTTAAGAGAAGTTGAAAGGTTGATAAATAAATGAAGAGAAAAGGGTGAAATGTTGTTGTTGTTGTTGTTGTTGTTGTTGTTGGTCACTTGTTTTTATTGCCTTTTTTCTTGTCTTTTTACATGAATTATTGTTTTTTTTCTCGTTTTCTTTTCATTTTTATTTTCTACTTATTCTTCATTTTTCTTTTTTTTGTGCCTTTTTACTTGTATTGATGTTTTCTTTTTCTTTGCTTTTCTGTTTTCTTTTTCATTCCTTTCTTTCTTATTCTTTCTTTTTTCTTTGTATTTCGTTATCATATTTTTTTTCTCGTCACTTCTTTTCTCCAGTTCTTTTATTCTTTCGTTTTAATTTTCCTTTAGCCTTCTTTACATTTTCCGTATCCTAGTCTTTGGATGGAGGAGTTTGCTCAGTATTTTCTCTTTTTCTTCTTTCCTGTGATGATCTGTAGCCATCATTATCATCCATCATCACTTTCCACCATCTTTATCCATTACTATCATCTTCCCTTCTAACTCTCCCTTCCTTATCTTCACTAATTCTATCTCTTCGTCTAAATTCCTCAATATTTTCTCATCACGTCATATTTTTCCCCTTCGTCTTTCTTATGTATGTTTTTATGAGCTGCTTCTTAAATATCATTGTAGTTCATTGTCTCAAAAATATTCATGACTTAAAGGAGAATTTTAAAATGGTGTCGGATCCTTTACAGAGAACGAGGCACGATCATAAGGTATTGAAATCTCTATAATGGAGATTCAGATTCCTTATAAGTGTGTGTGTGTGTGTGTGTGTGTGTGTGTGTGTGTGTGTGTGTGTGTGTGTGTGTGTGTGTTACCTGGACAATGAGGGAAGATCAGGTAACCAGCCATCACCCTGGTCCCTCTCCCCTCTCCCTTTACCTCCCCTCATCCATCACTTCCCTTCACCCCATCCCTTCACGCTTACTTGTTCCCCTCACTTTAACTCCTCTCTTCATCTCTCACTCTCTCTTTCTCTCTCTCTTTTTTCTCTCGTCTTCCTCCTCAAACAGTCATGACCTAGAGATAAGTTGCTGTTTGGTCTTCCTTTATATTCCTTTATATTTCTTCTCTTTCTCAGCCTTCGTCTCCTCTTCCTTTTTATTCTTCATTTTCTTTCTTCTTTAGTTAGAAGTATAAGCGTGGGACTAAAGATCTGTTGCTGGTCTTTTTTTTTTTAATCCTCCTCCTTCTCATTCTGTCTCTTTTTCCTCCTCCTCCTCCTCCTCCTCCTCCTCCTCCTGTCCCTTCTTCCTTCCTTCTCGTCACACCAGTCGCCCACCAGACAGCACGGTCAATACACACACACACACACACACACACACACACACACACACACACACACACACACACACACACACACACACACACACACACACACAGAGGGCGCGGCGTGTGATTGGGTCTGATTAGAGGTTCTGCCCTTGTCGCTAACGATCATACCTGTTCACCACGCGAACAAGACATTACCCTCCTCCTCCTCCTCCGCCAGGCAAGGTTCCTCCACCCCTCCACCACCCAGCTCTGTCCACACCTCCACTATGCACACACCAGAACACCAGACTGAACGTACCTAGCCCTGATTGACACCTGCCTACCTAGAATTGGGCAGGTAAGGCGCTCTATCACCTGTACACTCCACACACACACACACACACACACACACACACACACACACACACACACACACACACACATCTACTCCTACTTCTTCACCTGTTTCTTTCCTTATTGGAGGTGTGCTGTAGTTTTTGTTTCCTGTCTCTCTCTTTTTCTTTTCCTGGTCTGGTTTTTATTGACTCATAAATGGGTGGAAAGTGAAAAGCTATGTCTGATGCTACAGTTATGTTCTTCTTTCTATTTTTGTCTTTTTCTTTTTATTGTGTGATATTATTAGCGATCATTTTATTTGTCTCCTTTTCTTTTTTTTTCTTCCTCTCGCTGGACTTTTGAATACGTGAACGGAAAAGAAAATTACTATGTTTAAAACTACACCTCTTCTATTTTTTTTTTTTTTTTTTCGAAGCAAATAGTGAGAGTATTGATTTTCATATTTTTGCCATTTACTCTTTATTGTTTACCTTTCTTCTCACCCCACAACACGCAGAACACAAAAGTAAAGAAACACTGTGCACATAAAACATTACCATCGTACTATCTATAAAACAAAACCTCTTCTATTCTTTTTTCGAAGCAAGAGTATTGTTTTTGTTTTTTTACCATTTACTCTTAATTTTCTACCTTTATTCTCACTCCACAACAAGCAAAACAGAAAAAAAACTATATAAATACTGTGAACATAAAACATTACCATCTTAATATATATAAAACTACACCACTACGTTCTTCTAAGCCTTTGACTGCTATTCGGTATATCTTTCCTTCATTGGTAATCAGTGTGAGGCATCTTTTCTCGTCTCACAGCCACCTTATATCTTTACATTAGGTAGACATGACCAAATATATTCTTTTTAATCCCCACTCTTTCTTGTATATGCTTATAAAGATTTCAAACATTAATTCTGGCGGTGCGAATTGTTTGTTATCACAGAGAGAGTCAAAAGGCATTGCGAGTGTTTTTTCTTAGTTTTTACTCCTTTATTTCATTATTTCATTCATCCTCGTAAGCAAAGACATGGAAAAGTGAATTATAATAAGAAAAAAATATATGATGAGGTATTTTCTTCGTCTCTCATTCGTCATTATAAATAAAAAAAAAAAAAAATCAGGAAACGTAAATAAAACTACGAGAGGCGGCAATGTGAAGTGGTATTTTCTTCGTCTTTTTTTCCTATCCGCAATTTCCTGGGCTTGTATTCTCAAACGCTTCTGAACTTCATCTCCACTATTTCAAAAGGTTTTATTTAAATTTACAGGAGTTTTTAAAGGTGTTTTTACGGTTTTAAAGACAGAGTGACAAGATTTCTACATAATCAACAGGAGAAACACTCTTGAAAACCTGGCAAATCATCTCAGTGGCCTTGGAAAACAGTCGTGGTGAGAGAGAGCAAAGCGTTTCTGAATACTGACCCTGGTTCCATTCGCACTCGTAAATAAAAACAACACTTCAAAAAATACTAAAAGATATGGTATTGTGGGGAACCAGAGGAGAGGGAAGACCGAGAGTGAAATACACGGACGGATTGGTCAAGCTGGCACGAGGAAACATGAGTGGACAGTTCATCAGAGCCACGAAGGATGGAAAAGGGTGGAAGTCCATGGTTGCCCACGTCCTGGAGGATATGGCACAGCGGTGAAGGTAAAGTAATTATGATGGACTTGATTTTCTTAATTTTTTCTTCTTTTCTGCTCCTTTATCTCCTGTTTACAGCCTCACTCGAAAGTCAAATGAAAGAAAACGTGAAGAAAAAGGAAGGTGGATTGTGATGGGGTTCCTTAATTTGACGTTTCTATTGGCTTTCTGTTCCTTGATTTCCTGGTGTTATTCGCAATCAGATAAACAAAACGCGAAAGAGATACCTTGCACATACATCATAATTGTCACGAGAGAAAAAATAAATAAAAATAGAGAAAAAAGTAACAAATAAGAGAAAAGTAAGAGAAACATACATGAAATAGTCTATAAAAAAATAAATAAAACTACCTCTTGTATCTATTTTTGTGATTAACTAACCCATAACTAATACAGAAAAAAAAACATGAAATACTGCGCACATACAACATTATCATTACCACGAGGAAGAAAATAGAGAAAAGGAAAACATAAATTGGAAAATAGTAACACGAAAAAAAGTAAGGTAAAGGAAAATACTAAGAAAAGAAAAGGAGAATAAAACTACAAAGGGGAAAAAAAAGGGAAACAAATAAATGGAAAAAAAGTAATACGCAAAAGTAAGGTAAAGGAAATACTACGAAAAAAAAAGAAAAAGAAGAATAAAAATAACAAAACAGAGAAAAGGAATACGCATAAAAAATAACATAAAATCAAGGCGAGGAAAGACTAGAAAAAAAAGGAGAATGAAACAACAAAAGAGAAAAGAAATCAAATAAAAAAAAGGTAACAAAAAGAAAGGAAGGAAAATACTAAGAAAAAAAGAAAAGAAAAAGAGAATAAAACGACAAAAGGGAGAAAGTAAAACAAATAAAATAACAAAACAATATCAAGGTAAGGAAAATAATTGAAACAGAGAAAGAAGAAAGAAAAAAAAAACTACACCACTGGAATCTATTTTTGGGAAACAGCATTGTGAAGGAGTAGCCTTGAGGTGTTCTATCCCTTTCGTGACACCAGGAGATACTGTTTAGCGGCGAAATTAAACAGCTAAGGAAGGATTTTGATGCTGTAATCCTTTCCCACTCCTTTGTAATGTTTTCTCTTTCTTTTTTTTTCTCATTTTTCTGTTTTACTCTTTCATCATCACAGCTAACACCACCATCACCACTATCATCATCATATCCTTCTTTTCTTTCTCTTCTTTTTCTTTTTTTTCTTCTCCTTCTTCTTCTCCTCCTCCTCTTCCTTTTTAAATCTTCTCTTCCTTCAATTATCTTTACTTCAATACTTTCTGCATGATCTCATTCAAATCCTCCTCCCCCTCCTTCTCCTCCTCCTCCTCCTACACCTGTTCTTGCTACTTTTCTTCCTCCTCCGCCACCTTCCTCCATTTTCCTTCCATCTTCACCTCCTCACCTCTTCACCTTCATTTCAAACAAAAATTCCAACATCACTATAATTTTGTTAAGAGAGTAATGCAGTTTTTTCATCTTTATTTTTTCCCTTATCATTTCTGCTGCTGATGATGAGGGATGAGGAGGAGGAGGAGGAGGAGGAGGAGGAGGAGGAGGAGGAGGAGGAGGAGGAGGAGGAGGAGGAGGAGAATAGAAGAGAAAAAGACGAAGATGAAGAAAATGAAAAAGACAACATTGACAACAACAACAACAACAACAACAACAAAAAAGTCTGTATCACCACTAATTTTTTTTACATTCATTCACATTCA
>NC_059275.1:12374533-12392033 GCF_017591435.1 Portunus trituberculatus
AATAATAATTAGAGAGAAAAAAGAAGCAAAAGAAGAAAAAAAGAAGAAAAAATACACTGAACCCCAAAACTTAACACTATTTTCCTCTTTTCCTCACATTTCCTTCGTCACTAAAAAAAAACAAAAAAAACCAAGAAATTAAACCGAAAAACAAATACAACACAAAAAAACCCACAAAACATAAAAAACCCACAATCTTTTCTTTTTCCCTTTTCCTTCTGCTTCGTCAGTGCCCTGCGTGACCACTCCTGACCTGACATAGCTGGGGCAGGTCAGAGCAGGTCGGGGAGGCTCAGAGGTCACATCAGGGGTCCAGGAATGAGAGTGAGGCCATTAAGATGAAGAAAGATAAGGCAACTGCTTGTGTGACCTTTTGTGACCTTTTGTTTGTTCATTGAGGGAAAACCGTCAGTATACTTGGCTGGTGATGGGGTGATGGGGTGGTGGAGGTGATGGGGAAGAGGTGAAATGAGGAGGAACTTCAGAAAATAACGAGAAGTGAGGGGAAGTGATGGGGTGATTAGGAAGAGATAGGTGAAATGAAATGATGGGAAAGAGGTAAAATGTGGAAGGAACTCAGAAAATGGTGAGACGTGAGGGGAAGTGATGGGGTAATTGAGAATAGAAGGGTGAAATGAAATGATGGGGAAGAGGAGATGTATTTAGTGATGATGATGGATTAAGAAGGTTAATGTGATGGGGAATGTGGAAAGAAGAGGATATGGAGAGGGGAAATGGGTATGAGAAGCGATGGGTGAAGGGGGTGAAGCGCGGAATGAGGGCGGGTGATGGGGAGACGATAGTGAAGGGGTAGTGAAGGAACCGTAATGGGTAGATGAGTGAGAGAAGACGAGGAGGAGGAAGAAGAAGAAGAGAAGAAGAAGAAGAAGAAGAAGAAGAAGAAGAAGAAGAAGAAGAAGAAGAAGAAGAAGAAGAAGAAGAAGATAGGAAGGATAGAGGAACACATAAGAGAATAGGAATGAAAGGAAAGAGAGAGAGAGAGAGAGAGAGAGAGAGAGAGAGAGAGAGAGAGAGAGAGAGAGAGAGAGAGAGAGAGAGAGAGAGAGAGAGAGAGAGAGAGAGAGAGAGAGAGAGAGAGAGAGAGAGAGAGAGAGAGAGAAGGAAAAAAGCTAAATAAAGTATAAAAAGGCAGATAAAAGAAAAGAAAGAAAAGAGGAAGGAGGATGAGGATAAAACAGAAGAAGGAGGAAGACGAGGAAAGTGAGGATAGGGGGAAGGAAAGTGAGAGGGAGAGGGAGAAGGAGAGAGAAGGAGAGGGAGAGGGAGAGTACAAGGCTGACAAGCACTATTGTTTCCCCTGAGGATTTCCGCTTTGGGATGAGATGAGAAGGGAGAGGGAGAGAGAGAGGGAGAGAGAGAGGGAGAAGGAGAGGAGAGGGAGAGGGAGAGGGAAGAGAGAGGGAGAGGGAGGAAGGAAGGAAAGGGTACTTGAGGAAAACAAAGGGAACAATAAAACGATTTAAAGCGAGAACAAACAAGGAGAGAGAGAGACAGTAACAATAATAATAATAATAATAATAATAATAATAATAATAATAATAATTATAATGAATAATAATAACAATAATAATAATAACAATAATAATAATGATGATAATAATAACAATAACAGTTTCAACATTACGATACTTTTCTTAATTATCCACGTTCCTCCCTCCCCCTCTCTCTCTCTCTCTCTCTCTCTCTCTCTCTGCTTCATTGCCTTTCCTTTTTTTTGCTCCATTCGTTGACTCTTGAACGGTGTGTGTGTGTGTGTGTGTGTGTGTGTGTGTGTGTGTGTGTGTGTGTGTGTGTGTGTGTGTGTGTGTGTGTGTGTGTGTGTGTGTGTGTGTGTGTGTGTGCCCCGAATACATGAGAGCACGCGTTTCAGGAACAAAATGACGGTGCGTTAAGAGAGAGAGAGAGAGAGAGAGAGAGAGAGAGAGAGAGAGAGAGAGAGAGAGAGAGAGAGAGAGAGAGAGAGAGAGAGAGAGAGAGAGAGATATGGAAAAGGTCTGGTTGTGATGAAAGAAAGGAAGGAATAAGGAAGAGGAGGGAATAGAATAAGCTTGTGAACTGAGAAGAGGTGGTGGTGGTGGTGGTGGTGGTGATGGTGATGATGATAATGGTGGTGGTGGTGGTGGTGGTGGTGGTGGTGTCAGCTGACCTATCACTATTTACTTTGACAATTGGACGGGGTAATTGAGCCATTGTGAGCAGGAATCTGGCTGTCAGGGAGGCCTCATTAGGACATCACCAGCCTGACCACCCCCACCACCACCACCACCACCACCACCACCACCACCACCACCACAATAGACTCTCACTCCCCAGACATTCCCTTCCGTTTATTTTTACCCTCGAAGTGACACGGGCAAACAAAAGCGCCTTACCACCTTAGCCATGAGACGTCAGTGTTATCAATTACCTGAAGAAGGCGTAGCTTGTCAGAGGCGACCCATGAGCCACAACGACCCATAGCAAGCCACAGCGACCCACAGTAACCCACAGCCACCCATAGCGAGCCACAGCAACACACAAGGAAGCAGCAGCGCCCTTGGGAAAGCCGCTAGTTACTTTATCGGTTTTAAAATGGAAAGGTAAGAGGGGATAACAGAAGGTGAGATACAGAAGGAAGGAAGGAGGAGGAGGAGGAGGAGGAGGAGGAGGAGGAGGAGGAGGAGGAGGAGGAGGAGGAGGAGGAGTTGGAAGGGGGGTTGGAAAGCATCACCCCAGGCGGCGGACGAGGGGGCGCGGTGAAGGTAACGTGACCATGTATCACCTGCGATTAATCTAATTAGGGAGAACAAGCACTTCCTGACCCGCTGGTGGTGGTGGTGGTGGTGGCGGTGGTGGTGTTGGTGGTGGTGGTGTTATTTGTGAAACCAACACAATTCCTGCTCTTTGTCCGTACATCACCGATTATTGTATGTACACTGACAGAGATATGACTGATAAGTTACTGTACCTATCTTATTCTTTTCACTCCTACTGCTTGTCTTCTGGCTGAACACAACGGCCTGACGTCTGCAAGCTTAAAGTATATTTCTAAAGAACCACTGACAGTTAACAAAGGGACCACGAGCTTGAAATCTTACTAAAATCATGAATACACTCCATATCACCAAGAACAGCCCGTTAAAAAGTCGAAATAGGATACTCAAACATGTCAGAAGACGCCTTTAACCTTTAACTCCTTTATTGCTAATATGTAACTGACAAAATTTTAAGAAAGGAAGTAGGTACGCTTCGTGCAGGATAGCCACGCGTAAACCTGATGGCTTTATGTAACTCCCCTTATTTTTTACCCTCTCAATAAAACAACGCATGAAATCTCTATAAAACAAAAAAAAAAAATAATAGCTCTTTTAATTTCCATCCATTCCAATATCAAAAATTGGCGGGAGAACACGAAAAGACGCCTCAGAGTCCATAATCAAGGAGAGAGAAGCGAAAGACATCACTGAAAGACTTAAAAACCAACACTAGAGCCATTTCTACCACCACCACAGTCTCGAGAACCTGCCTGACGGAAACACGGAAATAAGAAAACGAGAGGAGTGAGTGACTGAAGCTGGGCCACAGAAAATGGAAGGTAATATTTCTCTGATCATTTTGCAAAGCGTAATGTTGATGTTGCGTCTACTAGGGGGAGAGAAGAGAGGAGGTGGTGGGTGTGTGGTTTAATTGTGGTTCCGTGGCTGTGTTCACTTCCCTTTCCGTGAGATTAGTGAGATTGTAGGATGATTAAGTGTTTGTAAGTGTTTACGAGAGAGAGAGAGAGAGAGAGAGAGAGAGAGAGAGAGAGAGAGAGAGAGAGAGAGAGAGAGAGAGAGAGAGAGAGAGATACCTCATCCCTTCATCCCTTTCTCTATCCCTTTGTCATCCTTTCACCACCCTGTCAACATCCCTTCTTCCCCTTCATTATCCCTTCCTTACCCGTCATCATCCACTCACCATCTTTTACTCATCCCTTCATCATCCCTCCCTCATCCTTTACTATCCCTCACCCCTTCGTCATCCCTTCAGCATCTTGTCACCATCCCTTCTACCCCTTCATTATCCCTTCATCACCCACTCACCATCCTTTCCTCATCCCTTCACCACCCCTTCCCTCATCCCTCACTGACCCTTACCCCTTCGTCAGCCCTTCTGCAGGAGATACAAACATGGACCCAGAAAACACAGCGTAGCATCTCCGTCCTTGACTCAGCGGGAGGGACGAAGGGTGGAGGGAAGGGCGGACGTATATGAGAGCCTGAGGGGGAAGGTAGAGAAGGAAAGGAGGGAGAGAAGGAGGGAAGGTAAAGGTACACAAGAGGAGGGTGGAGGTAGTGAGTGAGTGTTTGCCTTGTTTACTTTGCCAAATCAGAAGTGTAATTAACGTCCGGCGGGTGATAATTTTCCGATTTCCTGTGGCGGAGGGTCGTGTCAGACAGCTGCTTCTCGGGCCCCGCAAATTACAAGGATAAGCCGCGGCCGCTTAGTGGGTCCTCCCGCCGGCGGACGCCAACACACGGGAGTATCGATCCTGTGAGGTGAGGTTCCGGTGAGGGCGGGCTGGTGGTTGGGTGGGCGCCTGTGTTGGTGAATCGGTGTGGTGTGTGGTGGGCTGTGGGTATCAGGGAAAGAGGAGGAGGAGGAGGAGGAGGAGGAGGAGGAGGAGGAGGAGGAGGAGGAGGAGGAGGAGGAGGAGGAGGAGGAGGAGGAGGTGATGGTGGTGGTGGTGATGGTGGTTCGTGTACTGACTATAGTGTGTGTAAGAAGCTATTACTACCTTGGTGTGTGTGTGTGTGGGGGGGGGGGACACCATTCTTTATCCCCACCTCCACCACCACCACAGCCGCTGCCACGTCTGCCTCTCCCCGGCGTGCTAAGCGAGTCACGTGGGTGTTATTCTTTTCGTTGCGTGGCGGCGGCGGCGGCGGCAGCTCGTCGTCTTCATCCTCGCGAGGTTCCGTGATGCGCGGCGGCGATTATTACTCGCAAGATTTACGGCCGCCATTATCCCCTCGCTCGTCAGCGGCGCGGACATCTGCTGCGGATGAAGCTGTCAGCATCGCGGCGCAGAGACGTGCGGGGTGACCTGGGGTGTGCGGGGTGAGGCGGCGAGGAGAGACGTGTGGGGTGACTGGGAGCACAAGGGGTGACTGGGAGCACAAGGGGTGACCAGGGGCATGAGCCTCAGGGGCTGGCAGGGCCTCTGGGGTGGGTGGGCTGCAGGGTGGGTGGGCGGCGCCCGTCACGGCTGCTCTCACTCAGGTATTAACGAGACAAGCTGTACATTATTATTATGAGGTAAGTGCAAGAGGCGGCGGCGTGACGGGCAGAGTAAACGACACTGTGCGGCGAGTCGTTGGTGTCCCGAGGCGTACGGGGATGCTGGGAGGCACCCGCGGGTGTGAGGAAGCTGGTTGGGTTATCAGGAAGGGGGTAGAGGAGGCAGCCCGCAGGAATAAGGGAGATGGCGGGCCAGGAGTGTTTACATAAGGGAGGTGGTCCTCTGGGAGGGATGGAGGGGGTGGCTGACCTCAGGCAGCTGATGGCTGTCAGACGAGAGGAGTGGGCCGCTGCCCCCATCACCACTGCTGTTATTACTGTCTCCCGATGGTATCCTGGTGGTCTATGGAGCACCGCCCCCCCGTCATCCTCAGGGGATGCCGCGGGGGCGTCCTCCCTTACCGCAAGTTGGGTTCCCACGCACCTGCCCTCAGCTTGTCCGCCACCAGTGTCAGGCGCCTTGTTTCTGTCTACTGCGGCAGCTGTGGCCAATTGTTCCTGAGGAAGTGAGAGCTATAGAGCCTAGAGAGGGTCAAGTTTCAGCACCAGTGCGTTCCTGGAAAGGCTTTGTCAGCGCGCCACTACTCGCGGCACGAAGAGATACCAACAGCAGCCTGGACCGGCTCCTGGGTAGGAGGCAGCTCGGTGACGACCACGTCAAGGGTGAGGAAAATCAAGGTTTTAGATTTGAGACTGTGTGGCAGCAGCGGCCTCCGACACCTCCGCCTCCCCGCCGCGCGCCTCCCAGGGCACCATTGGCCGGGACCTTGTTAGCGCCGTCACCCGCGGCGGTGATGAGCCTCGCGGCCAGATGGAGACATGATCGCCGCTGACCCGCCTCATTACGGTGCCGCCGCGTGTGACTCCGCGCCGGACCCAGGCACGTCCAGCGAGGCCAGACCACGACAGGTAATGAGCGGGACGAGGAGGCACCGCGGCGAGAGTGCGGGAGACGGGATGGAGGCGCCGCCAGTGCCAGGCTTGAGTCAGTGTAATTATCTGAGGTCAGTGTGGAGGCGCGGGAGACTCATGGCTACCCTGCACCAGTGACCGCCTCCACTCAACAATAAACATGCAACAAAAACCAAACACGCAACACAACTCATGCAGACGCTGCCTTAGCTGCGGGACCAGAGACAGAGAAAAAAGAAACTGTTCTAATACCACTCATTATACTGAGAGAGGAGGAGGAGGAGGAGGAGGAAGATGAGCGCCGTGGGAGGGAAGGCGGAGGGGAGGGGCAGGGCGGCTGGTGCGGTTGACCGTCGCGGGAGGTGGCCTGCGGGGCGCCATCACGCCGACGACTTGGTTTTGTCTCTCTCGCCGCCACCCGGGAGAGCCTGGCGGGGGGCGCGCCGGTGCTCGCGGAGGACGACAGGGACACTTTTATTTAGATCTGAGTGCGATAGGACGCCACACCGACCTCGTCAGCGCCACCACAGGCTCGCCAGGACCCCTCCCTCCCGACGGGGCGTCTGCGTACCTACCTGCCCGTCCCACCTGTCCACCCTTCCGGCAGAGACACATCCTATCCTGCCTTGCCCATTCCTCCCTCCTGCTGCCCGCCCGTCCCTCCCAAGCAGCTGCAGGGCGCCGGAACATCTACAGGTAACAAAGCAGAGTGCGAGCACACACACACACACACACACACACACACACACACACACACACACACACACACACACTGTCAATTTTCAGCCTTCGGGCTGCAATGTCTAATAAACCGTATTATTATTATTATTATTATTATTAAAAAAAAAAAAAAAAAAAAAAAAAAAAACTATTTATCCATCTATCTATCTGTATATTTCTGTATGTGTGTGTGTAATTCACCTCGGTCGCCTGCTTGTCACCCAGCCAGTCTTCCCCATTACGGAGCGAGCTCAGAGCTCATAGACCGATCTTCGGGTAGGACTGAGACCACATCAACACACAACACACACCGGGAAAGCGAGGCCACAACCACTCGAGTTACATCCCGTACCTATTTACTGCTAGGTGAACAGGGGCCACACATTAAGAGGCTTGCCCATTTGCTTCACCGCTTTCCGGGACTCGAATCCGGCCCTCTCGATTGTGAGACGAGCATGCTAACCACTACACACACACACACACACACACACACACACACACACACACACACACACACACACACTGTATACCCATCTCACCTCTCCTGTAATGTCTTAGTGCAATACAAAACAAGCCATACAGATCTCAATGGCTACACAAGGTCAATACGAGGTTAATAATTCTAGTTAGTTTAGTTCAAACTCCAAAAACGGTTACAATATATGGAATAGAGTAACGATAATAACAACAGCATCGACCTCCACCACCACCACCACCACCACCAGTAATGATGACCAGTACAAGGTAAATAAAAGGACTTGGGCAGTATCATCCCTAGCAGATAAAGAGGATTGACGTCAAGCTTATCGAGTGTATTAATCACCAACAAACATTACTCGTGGAGATCCCAATGACTCACCCACCAGCCTACGCCTCACGCACCGCCTCCCTGCCTGCGTGGAGCGTCAGTTGCTGGCTCCTCTCCTGAAGTATGCTGTTTTCTTAGTAACTTTTCAAGGTGACACAGATGGCCAGCCGTGTTCTTCCGTGTGTTTATGCTAGATCAGTGTTTGGCTTAGTTTCCCCCAAGTTTGGTTTGAGTTGGGTTTCTGTTAGTACAAGTTTGTTAAATAAAGGGTTGATTCACGACAAGTATATTAAGACTGAGTTAAATTATGTTAGGTTAGATTAAGTTGGGTAAGATTATATTAAGATAGGTTGCATTAAGATACGTTAGTTTAAATTATGTCAGGTTAGATTGAGTAAAGAAATGAGTTTGAAATACCATACGTTAGCTCATAATGATTCCATTGATTAAACCATTCATTCCTGATCGTCACGGCTGCACAGCAAGTCCCAACACGCCTCATTATACAGGTGAGACACACCTGCACGGCTTCCCACCCCATCAGGAACACGAGAGGCAGGTAAGCACTAAGTAGGCGTGAGCAGGATTAACCAAACTGGTTCACGGTGCCTGCTGCGGCCCTCACTCTAGATACCTTGACAAGGGGACCGTCCTGTGCAGTATGATGCTGTCTGGTTTAGTTGGGTTTATATTAGTAAAAGTCCGATATATATATATATTGGATTGATTCACGTTAAATATATTGAGTTAAATTACATTACGTTAAGTCAGGTTAAGTTAGCTAAGATTATGTTAAGATAGGTTACAATTAGCTAAGATTATGTTAGGTTAGATTATTTGCACTGTAGATATACAGTAACTGTCACAGACAATATATGAGTGTATAATTTCATGAAAAGAGACGTCACATCTTGGCAACAATTAGTTTCCCCGTGTCACACCACACTATTGATACCTGTACCGCTACGAGGAACTGAAGAAAAGAAACTCATTTCAAGAAAGAAAAGGAAGGTGGAGAAACTGACAGAGATGACAGGTACACTGCAGGAAGTCATTATCAAAAGCTAAGTGGGAGTACTAACACACAAGTACAGTAATAGGTCTGAAGAGACCAAAATATATATATATATATATATATATATATATATATATATATATATATATATATATATATAGAGAGAGAGAGATATAGAGAGAGAGAGAGAGAGAGAGAGAGAGAGAGAGAGAGAGAGAGAGAGAGAGAGAGAGAGAGAGAGAGAGAGAGAGAGAGAGAGAGAGAGAGAGAGAGAGAGAGAGAGAGAGAGAGAGAGAGAGAGAGAGAGAGAGAGAGAGAGAGAGAGATCGAACAAGAAAATAAAGAACAAGAGAAACGGAAACAGGCAGAGAGGCCAGAAAAATTAGGCAAGCGATTAGAGATCAAAGATTATCTCAGAAAGAATCAGAATCTCTATAGGCGATCAGAACCTTTATTGAGAAGCGGGAAGCGGCAGGCGGCAGGTGGCAGGCCAGAAGACTCAAACACGCAGGCTAGGCACGAGGGAGGTATGGTGTCGGAACCTCTTTGAATCGGAAACCTGACCGTCTTCTGATTGGGTTCCTGCGTTGCTTGAGAAGTCTTATTTTTGGAGGAGGAAGGAAGGGGAGGAGAGAAAAAGGTAAGGAAAGGAAGGGGGGATAGAGAGGCTGAAGGAAGAGAGGAAAGTGAGAAAGTGAGAAAGAGGAGACAGGGACAGGGAGGAAAGAAAAAAGAGAGTGAAAATGGGAAGGGAAAGGGAAGTTGAAGGAAAGAAGGAAGAAGAGAGGAAAAGAACGAGAGAAAAGAAGGCAAAGAGAAAGGGAGGAACGGAAAAGGAGAAAAAAAAAGATAAACAGGGACTAAGAGGGAAAGGAAGCTTGAAGGAAAGAAGGAAGAAGAAAGAAAAAAATACAGGATAGAGAAGAAAGCAAAGAAACTGGGAAGACGGGAAAAAAGAATGAAAAGGGGAAGAAAGGGAGGAACTAGGAGGGACAGAGATGCTGAGGAAAGGAAGAAGAAAGAAAAATAATGTGTGAAAGAGAAGACAAGAGAGACAGGGAGAAAAAAAAATGAAGATGAAAAACGGAAAGGAAAGGAGATGAAGAGGAAAAGGGAGATTGAAGGAGAGAAGGCAGGAGAGGAAAAGAATGGAAGATAGGGAAGAAGGCAGAGAGACAGGAAAGAGAAGAAAAGAGAGTAAAAAAGGAAGAGAAGGGAGAATCTAGGAAGGACAGGGAGGTTGAAATAAAGAAGGAAGAAGAGAGGAAAAAAATAGATATGGAAGAAGACAGAAAAAACAGGAAAGAGAGGAAAAGAGAATAAAAAGAAAGGAAGAGAGGGACTAGGAGGCACAGGAAGGTTGAGGAAAAGAAGGAAGAGGAGAAGAAAAAACAGGAGATAGAGAAGAAGGCAGAGAGACAAGAAAGATCGGAAAAGAGAGTAAAGAAAGAAACGAAGGGAGGGACTAAGAGAGACAGGGATGCTAAGGAAAGGAAGAGAGGAAGAGAAGAAAAGAATGGAAGATAGAGACAAAAAACAGAAAGACGGGAAAGAGAGGAAGAAAAGGGGAAGGAAGGGAAGAACATGGAGGGAAAAGGAGGTTGAGGAAAGGAAGAAGAGAGGAAAGAAATGAAGATAAAGAAAGCAAAGAAACAAGGAGGAAGGAAAAAGAGAGAAAATGGAAGGAAGCAGAGAAACAGAGAAGAAGGAAAAATGGAAATGAGAAAGGGAAGGAAGAGATGAGAGATAGGTAAAGAAGGGAGGGTGAAGAGAGGGAGAGAAGGAGAGAGGTGATACAAGCGGCGATATAAGAAGGCCTCAGCGCAGTGGAGTGTGGACAGAGAAGAGACAGGAGCAGATGTCAGATGGAAGGACTAGTTTAGAGGAAGGTGTAAAATTAATGTTAAAAAGACGGATGTTCTAACAGTTAGTAGTAGAGAAGAACAATAATTCAACAACATGGGGGACAAAATGAAGAACATACAGCGTTTTAATTACCTATAGAGAACGGTCACTGAGGATGATCGGAGTCAAAGGGACGTAACAGAGGGAACAATTACATCCACCAGTAATGTAACAGCTCTCCATCCGGTGATCGAAGAATAGCGAGTGTCATTGACAGTGTAAAGAATAATTTTTCAACAAGATTGCAATAGTGAGTCTCTCTCTCTCTCTCTCTCTCTCTCTCTCTCTCTCTCTCTCTCTCTCTCTCTCTCTCTCTCTCTCTGCTATTTTCCTATCTTCAATGGCCTTTTTTTTAACAAAATTACATATATATCATCGTATTTCTTTATGTCTGATTGTCTTTCTTTCTTATTTTTCCTATCTTCAGTGTTTTTTTTTCTCTTTTTAACAAAATTACAAAAAAATGACTGCCTCTCTTTCTTTCTTTGATCTATCTTCAGTGGTCCTTTTCTTAACAAAATTGCAGGAATATGACTGTCTTTCTTTCTGTCTGACTATTTTTTTTTCTATCTTCAGTGGTTCTTTTTCTCTTTTTTTTTTTTTTAAGCAAGATTAGAAGAATGTGTCTGTCTTACTTTATCCATTTCTCTATATTCAGACGTCATTTTTCCTATTATCATCGAGCCAGTTATTTTTTATTTTGTTTTGTTTATCTTTTATTGTTACTATCCAAATCCATCTTAACCCCTTCAGTACTGGGACATATTTTTACCATGAGTCTTAGGTATGATTCGACCATTTCATTTACATTAGGAATGGTCTATGGAGGTCAGAAGATTAATTACCAGAGTCCTCCTATTTAATTCCCACATAAATTTCTGAAGCTGTATAAAATCACTAAAGAGTAACCAGAATCAATATGTAAAAGCGTCAAGGGTACTGAAGTGGTTAAATCAAAAGTCAATAACATTTTGCAACATTAACGACAAAATATTTACAATAGGTGCCGCCGTGGTACAGTGGAACCATGCGTGCTTTGGGGTCGGAGGGGTCTCGAAGCACACGGGTTCGAATCCTGTCCACGGTCCGAGTGTAGGTTGGGCTTCCTCACTCGGGGCAACGGTTTTCTAGCGGGTGGGCTTTGAGATAAGAGTTACCCAAAAAAGTCCTTTAGCCCAGAAATTCCCGTGAAAAGCCCACATGGTATAAAAAAAAAGAAAAACTATTTACACGATCAAACTAAGCAACGTTTTTCACATTTATCTATTTATATTTCATACTCCTTTTCTCTCCTCCTCATTCTTACCCTTTCCTCTCCCTCACCCCCTCCATTTCATCTCCCTCTATCCTTCCCTCCCTCTCTCTTGTTGCAATCGGGACCCGCCCCTCCATTCCTCCTTTCCTCCCTCCCCCCCTTCCTACATGCCTTTCCCTCCTCTCCCTTCCTTACCTCCTTCCCTCCCCTTCCTGATCACGGTAAAGAATTCTCTTATTATTATTAAATGTGAGAAGAGGAGGAGGAGGAGGAGGAGGAGGAGGAGGAGGAGGAGGAATAAAGGAGTGATTTCAATGCTCCAAAAGTAGTTTGCTAGGTAATATAAATGCAACGCAAGTAAAAAGCATTCTCTCTCTCTCTCTCTCTCTCTCTCTCTCTCTCTCTCTCTCTCTCTCTCTCTCTCTTACAAAAATATGAAACCATTTTCTTCTTATCCTTCTATTTTAACTTTAAAGAAAATTAGGGAAAAGGTGAACAACCAAATATATTAAAGCACTATCGAGTAACAAGACGCTTTAGGTACCTTCAAACAAGACTACGATAGCCACACCACCAACACACTCTCTTATAAGTAACAAAATGATAAATAAAAGCTAAAAATAAATAAATAAAGCAAGGTTGCAGATTCACGAATGATAAAATACAAACACAAGGGCACTTTTAAGCAACATGGCGCCTTTAGAAATATCAAACAACACTGGAAAGTCAATAAAACAATCTCTTATAAGCAACAAACCGAAAAAAAGAAATAATAAATGGGTAAATATGACTAAATAAATACAATAAGGTCCCAGATTTATGAACTATAACTAAATACAAGCAAACAGCGCCATTAGAATCACCAAACAGCCCTGGAAAGTCAATAACGCAGTCTCTTATATACGTAACGAGGTGGAAAAAGTCAAACATAGTGAGGTGTCAGACTTCCACACGTTGGGCCGTCGACTTCTTACATCTCCCCTTGCATTCTCCCGCTCCAATTTAAGTCAAGTAAACACGAGTCTTCACGAACGGCAGAAATTGCATGACGGGAAGGATTGCGTCGAATAAATGTGATAGAAAACGATAGAGAACTTAAAACCTATCAGCGTAAATTGCACCGACAAAGAGAATTACGATAGAATAAACACGATGGGGGGAAAAAATATAGATAGATAAAATAAAACTTCGAATCATTATGAAGCCAGATTACAGCACGTTCGGGATTACATCAAATAAACCTGATAAAACTTAAACTGTTATCAAGACCATTACGTTAAAATTGAACCTTTATTTAGGGTATTATGGCGGTGTGAAGGACGAGGAGGAGGAGGAGGAGGAGGAGGAGGAGGAGGAGGAGGAGGAGGAGGAGGAGGAGGAGGAGGAGGAGGAGGAGGAGGAGGAGGAGGAGGAGGAGGAGGAGGAGGAGGAATACAAAGGAAAGCCAAACATCAACAGACCTCTTGGTCCTTTCGAGGTTGTTTGGTAACTACTTCTAACTGGCTACAGATAAGAGAGACAGGACAGTACAGGAGGAGAAGGAGGAGGAGGAGGAAGAGGAGGAAGAGGAAGAGGAAGAGGAGGAGGAGGAGGAGGAGGAGGAGGAGGAGAAGAAGAAGAAGAAGAAGAAGAAGAAGAAGAAGAAGAAGAAGAAGAAGAAGAAGAAGAAGAAGAAGAAGAAGAAGAAGAAGAAGAAGAAGAAGAAGAAGAAGAAGAAGAAGAAGAAGAAGAAGAAGAAGAAGAAGAAGAAGAAAAAGAAAAAAAGGAAGAGGAGGAGGAGGAAGACAAAAAAAGAGGAGACTGAAAATAAGAGGCTGACCTATGACTGAAAGATTGACAAAATAACTTATCGATTTTAAAAAGGAGAGTAGAGAATTTCATAAGAAAAATAAAAAAAAAGAGAGACTGATTGTTTGGGTTAAGAGGTTGAAAAATTTGAGAGGAAGAATGGAAAAAGAAGAAGAAGAAGAAAAAGAAGAAGAGGAAGAAAGAGGATATTTGGAGGCTAGAAAGTGAGCAATTGAAGTTCTGAGAGGAAAAGAAGAGGAGGAGGAGGAGGAGGAAGAAGAGAATGAGTAAGGATATACGAATAGAAAGGTTGATAAGGAGAGTTGGGCTAAAAAGAAGAGAAATATAAAAATGTGACTGAATAGAAGAACAAAAAAATAGGGTACTTACATGGCTGGATAAGAAAAAAAAAAAAAGAAAACAGGAAATAGAAAGTTCTGAGAAGGGAAGAAGTTAGCAAGAGGTGAAGGTACAGAGATTTCGGATAAGGGAGGTACAAAAGTAAGGGGACTGGAGAGTTCTGGGAGAGGAGAAGGTTAATAAGAGGAGAGATTTTAAGGGTAAGGAGGATTAATGTTAACCCCTTCAACATTGAGACGCAATTTTTACCCTGAGTTTTGAGTATGATTAGACGATTTTGTTCACATTAAGAAGGGGTCTATGGAACTCAGAAAATTAATGGCCAGAGTCTTCACCTTTTAATCCCCACATAAGTTTCTAAAGCTGTATAAAAATCATCAAGTAGTAAGCAAAGTCAATATGGGAACGCGTCTTAGTACTGAAGGGTTAAAGGACAAAGGTTGGTAAGGGATAAGGGTGATGAAGTTAAGGGAAAAGGATAAGAGGGTAGAAAAAGAATAAGGGTACTGGAGGGTAATGAAAAGGTCAAAGGTCATTCTAAGAGCACATGTGGTGAAAAAGATTGAGTTCTTAGAGAGAAAAGAGGAAAAGGAGGAAGACCGAGGGTATTTTAGTGTTGAGATGAGTGAAGTAAGGATGATGGAGGATTGAGAGTTCTGAAGAGAAGAGGAATAAAGGAAGGAGTAATGAGAGGTTAGATTATGAGGGGTTGAAATAAGAGGGTTTAAAAAAGAGTTAGGTAAAAAAGAGATTATGTGAAGAGAGGTTAAGAGGGTTGCATTAAAAGGTGGTTTGGTTTATATGAGGTTGAATTAAGAGAGGTTAGCTTAAGAAGAGGTTGAATAAAGAGGGATTGGAATAGAAGGAGCTGGGTTATGAAAGATCGAGTTAAGAGGAAGTTAATTAAGAGGAGACTGCATTAAGAGGGGGTAGGATTTAGAGGTTTAGGTTAAGAGGGGAGACGAATTAAAAAGAATAAGATTAAGGGGTGTTGGGGTTAAGAGGGGTTGAGTTAAGAGGGTAAGATTAGGAAAAAGACAGGTCAAGTTGAGAGGGATTGATTAAGAGGAGTTAGGTTAAGAGAGGCTGAATTAAGAAACATTAGGTTAAGAGGAGGTCGAGTTATAAAGACCTGGATTAAGAGGCGGTCAGGTTAAAAGGTCAGGTTAAGAGGAGGTCGAGGCAAGAAGAGATCGAGTTAAAGAGCTTCGAATAAAGAGTTAATAGAGGTAATAAAAAAAAAAGATCAAGTTAAAAAGAGTTGGATTAAGAAGAGGTCGGGTTAAGAGGATTTGGTTAAGAGGAGGTCGAATAAAGAGGTTCAGATTAAGAGTTAAGAGGAGTTAGGTTAAAAAGGGACTAAGTTAAAAAGAGTTGGATTAAGAGGAGGTCGGATCAAGAGGAGGTCGGATCAAGAGGAGGTCGGATCAAGAGGAGGTTGGATTAAGAGGAGGTCGAGTTATAGAGTTATAGAGTTAATAGAGGTAATTTAAAAAAGAGACCAAATTAAAGAGTTGGGCCAAGAGGAAGTCAGATTAAGAGGATTTGGTTAAGAGGAGGTCGAATAAAGAGGTTTGGATTAAGAATTAAGAGGAGTTAGGTTAAAAAGGGACTAAGTTAAAAAGAGTTGGATTAAGAGGAGGTCCAGTTAAGAGAGATCGGATCAAGAGGAGGTCGGATTAAGAGGGTTCGGTTTATGAGGAGGTCCGGTTAAGAGGAGGTCGGATCAAGAGGAAGTCGGGTTAAGAGGGTTCGGTTTATGAGGAGGTCGCGAGGAATGCCATAAGAGCGAGGGTCGTGCAATGCAACACAATTAGCGCACATCGCAGCATCACCTGAACTGTTACCTGTCCGGCCCAGGCATTCCCCACCTGTTGCAGTCACTTGCCTAATTTATGCCGCGTTTGTGAGAGTGAGTGCAGCCTCTCTGTGCGCCAACTCAGTGGTCTGTTCGGGAAAAGTACTGTGTGATCTCTCTCTCTCTCTCTCTCTCTCTCTCTCTCTTGTTCCATATTCTCATTTTTCATTTTTATTCCTTATTTTTTTCTGCATTCCCTATCTCTTTCGTTCACCATTCTTCTTTCTTTAATGTTTTCTCTCATTTTTATATATATATTTTTCTTTCTCAGTCTGTTCTTTTTTTTCTGAATGTCTATTTGTCTCTGTCAAGTATGTGCCACCTTTCTCTCTCTCTCTCTCTCTCTCTCTCTCTCTCTCTCTCTCTCTCTCTGGTCTAAAACTCGACAATCTATGAATAATTCTAAGAAATTTCCCGTAAACAAAATAATCGCTATGTAATTTTCAAGTGACAATTATAATTCCCCTTCCCTCCATCCCCCCCCCTCTCTCTCTCTCTCTCTCTCTCTCTCTCTCTCTCTCTCTCTCTCTCTCTTAGCACCAAGAAGCATATTATCAGTAATTAGCTTCCAGACCATCCTGCTTCCCTAACCTGCCATCAGCTGGGTGAATCATCCTTTTATATTGTGCCCGCCGGTGTGTGTGTGTGTGTGTGTGTGTGTGTGTGTGTGTGTGTGTGTGTGTGTGTGTGTGTGTGTGCAGGACGAAATATGCTAGCGATACCGAGAGTGTGGCGGCCCGAATGACTTGGTTAATGGGGATCGCTGGAGTAGGCGTGTGTGTGGTCCAGGGGTTCACATATGTTCGCTCGAAGTTCCCTTGTTTTCGTGGACACCAGATTGTTTCGTGCTGGGTGGCTGGTTGGCTGGTTGTCGTGGTGGTGAAGGTGGTGGTGGTGGTGGTGTTTTTGTCTGTTTGTGTGTGTTGTGTCTGTGTTGCGTTGTGATGTGCGGTTTGTTGGTTCTGTTTATTTATTTTTTCTATCCTTTTTTTTTCATTTTTCTTTCCTCCTATTCGTCATTTTCTCAGGTTTCATTTTGTTTCTCATTTTCTCGACTCCTTCACTCCTCTCTTGTTATTTCCTCTCATGTTTTTCTCCTATTATCCTTCTATTTTATTTCTCCTATTCGTTTTATTTTGATTCATCTTTTGCTCTTCACTCCTTCAATTCTTCTTTGTTTCCTCCTTTGTTATCATCTTTTTTCATATTTTTCGAGTCCATTTCTTCTTCTTATCAGTTCTTTTCCTCATTTCTTCTTGGTATCAGTTCTTTTCCTCTTGGTTTATCTATTTTCTTTTCTCTCTGTCTCTTCCCGTCCTTCTCAGTTTCTCTTTCTTCCCCTTTTTTATATTTTTTTCCTTCCTTTTGTTTTCTGCATTCTACCTTTATTTCCCTTTCCTTTTCTTTATCTTCACATTATTTATTGTGTTCTTTACTTTATCAATTCTCTTTCCTGTTCTGCTTTTTTGTTATCATAAGTTTTCTTTTTTTTTCACTTCACTCTGCTCCATGTTTATTTTTTCCCTTTCATTTCCTCTTCTCCTTTCTGTTTCCATCCAACTATCATCCACTTTTTCCTCCTTCTCTCGTTCTTTTCAT